>NW_003852405.1:30606864-30608057 GCF_000181295.1 Otolemur garnettii
CAGGAGGAACTACTGGTTTTGCATTTACTAAAAGTGCATCTAAACTGGGGAAATGCTCCCAGATCCTGAGAGTGTTGCACTCAGATATGAGGGATGAAGGGGTGGCAGGTGCTGCATCTGCACTGGGCAAATGCTACCAGTTTTTGTTTTTTCTTTTGGTTCATTCATTCAACAATTATTTACACTTTTTAAAATAGCCTGGCATTCAAGAAAGCTTGACTGTGCTAATAACATGGACAACCTTGGGAGAATTGGAGTATTGTTGAGGTTAGCCATTCTTCAACAGCCTTCTGTTTCAAAGAAGCTGTCCACTTCCTCTCCTCATCTTTTCCAAGGCTGGTACTACCCCCAGCAATGCCTCTTCCAGGACTCTGCTCTTGCAATGACCCCTCTCCTTCTTATACCAGTCCCATCTACATAGAAGGCTTTCATTTTCTTTTCTCCTTCTTTCTTAATAACCCACACCAACAGGAACTGTAGCTGCACTATTTCATGAAATGTTTTTGAATCCATTTCCAAAGACTCCTATTTTGCTCCTCCAATGAAGGATTCTCCTCCTTGCCTTATTCTTTGCAGAATAGCATAGTCAGCTATTTTCTCTTTCAAAACACTTTTTTTCTTTTGCTTCCAAAACACCGTGTCGTCCTGGATTTTCTCCTATTTCTGAGTCTCTAACTCTGCCCAATTTCTCACCTGTAGAGTCTGAATGCTGGAGAGCTCCCAGGATGCGTTTTCTCTTTCTGACCTTCCTAGATGATTTTATTTGGTTCCATGAACATGCTGTTAACATCTAGATTTATGTCTGTTGCTCTGGGCTCGTTTATTGAACTTCATATCCCACCAAACCCATTCTGTGTTTATCTTCCCAGCTCTAATAAGCGTGCCCCATCTTACTGTCCTCATCCAAGCCACTGCTCTTTCTTTCTTGGACACCTGCGATAGCCTCCTAATTGGTTTCTATATTGTAGCTGTTGCCCTACTCTGGTCTATGCTTCATAGAATAATCAGAGGAATCTGTTGGTAACCATAATTTCTAGTCTCAAAATCAAGTAGTGAACTGAGCAATGAATAACCAATGGCTATTTAAATTTTCAAAGCACAAAGACTAATGATCTAATATTACTTTTTTCCTTAATCACACTTTATCTACCTTACTAATTTACTTTTAGTAAATCACAAGAACAAATACATTT
>NW_003852405.1:30621045-30623042 GCF_000181295.1 Otolemur garnettii
AATCAGCTAATAGCTCTTTCTTTTATCATGCATAACAACCTTGGTTTTATTTTATTGTGAAACTTTCATGAATTAGAACGTGTAGAGGAAATTGCTGGTTAAATGCACAGAATAACATAATTTAAGAGTTTTGACTAGGTGCATATTATTAAATATTCAAGCACATCTACCAACCTTTATGATTCTAACCCATAACACATAGTAGAGGAAGAGTGGACGTTGAGAAATAGGCATACGTTTCAGATATAAAGGAGAAATATTTCTTAATCTTCTACTGATTTTCATGTTGGCCTAAGTGGAAGAACATGGTGGGCTTTCTTTAGATGGGTGTTATCTTGGCACAGAGAAAAGGCCCAATGCTCCTTCATACTTGAGAACATAGGGCTACCTAACAGACTTGAGTCAGAAGAGCCATCGCAGAAAGTCTGGAGAATAAGAAGACCTAGGAGGTTTTAGTTGGGCCAGTGGCTGATCATTTGATTTCATAAACTCTTCTACATATAGTATTATTCAGATATCCTACCAATCAAGAAGGTTCAGGATTGACTGGGGAGGGGCAGGGACCTGACTTATTTTCAGAATGCCTAAAGCACACACCTGCATACAGCTATACTGTAACCTACACTGACCTTCCTGGTAAGCCCTTCTAAAGGAGGCCATTCCAGTCCTCCAAGAGACTTTCTTATGGCTCTGGAATTGTTCAGGAAATGTATGGCTAAAGAAACAGACAACTACAGTGATACTACAAATAGAATCCATGCTATGTTCTTTAGAAGTAGAACCTCACTTAAAAGCGCTTTGCTAATTTTTATGTGGATTCTAAAATATTTTACTCATTGTGAAAAGCAGTAGTGAGAGAAAGGTAAAGTGTTAATTTGCAGGCCATTGAGGCAAATAAAATATGGAAGAAAAAAATCCTTAGAAAAGTGTTGCAAATAGGTTCCCTCTTGCTCCATCTTATCTATTCTTTGTGAATCTTAAGGCCAAAGGGGGTGCCCATCCTTAGCTGCTTCAGCAGGAGGGAATGACTATTAGCAGAAGTATCACCAAAGTAACCCAGTGACTGGAAAGTGCTTGGGAAATGTACGTAGTAATCCTGCCATGTGACTTTATCATTACTTTCTGCAGCAAACATCTCGCCAGATGTCAGGCTTTTAAAATGTGAAAGCAGAACACTGCTTAAGTCAATTTTATGATGGATTATAGCCAATAGTTGCATGAACAGCATTCTGAAAAGCATAATTGGCATCAGCCTACGTTGGAGAATGAATAAAAAGTAGCAGAACAAACACATTTTGAAAGACAACTCCAAGGGACACTGCATTATTTGCTCATGACAAATTTTTAATCAGCATCAACTATGAGCTAGAACCACTCTTTTGAGTGGAAGGGCATACAGTAGTGAGCAAAATTTCTGCCCTCTTCGAGTTTATATTCTAGTAGAGATGACAGGCAATAAACAAAACCTTTGTGATGACTTACATAAGTCAAAATATTGTCATGTTTTGAATTACTGAAGTTACCGCTGAACTTACATAGATTTTGCAGCTATAATCAAAATAATAGCAGGTTCCCCTGGTCTACTGAAGAGACTGAGTCTTTGAACCTGGGCTCTAAAGTAACATTGGTGTCTTATTTTGGACTTCTGGTTTGCAGTGTAGTCTTTTATTTTCTTCCATTCTAACAAGAAAGTGTATACGTTTGTGCGTGTGTGTCTGAGACAGAGAGAGAGAGCATGCACATAAATACAACTGTACAAAAACCAACAAACGTGGGTGGCACCTGTGGCTCAAGAAGTAGGGCGCCGGCCCCATATGCTGGAGGTGGTGGGTTCAAACCCAGCCCCAGCAAAAAAAAAAAAAAACCCAACAAATGTAACAATAGGAGGTAAAATAAAAAAGGCTCACATGTAGTCTGATTCTATGTAAAGCCAAAAATAATCTAAACTAAATTATATTATTTAGGAATAAATAAGAGATGGTAAACTACAGGAAAAG
>NW_003852405.1:30623391-30625322 GCF_000181295.1 Otolemur garnettii
GTGTCATCAAGCTTTTCATTTTATATTTATCTTTGGGATATACAGTAATATGTCTTTGTGGTTTTAATTTACATATTCCTGATCATTAATGAGATTGGATACTTCATTATTGATTGATCATTTGGATTTTCTCTTCTAAAGTTCCTACCCAAGTCCTTTACTCATGTTTTTATTAAGTTTCTGGTCCTCATTTAAAAAAATCAAAGTTCCTTATCTGTTCTAGGCATAGTAATTCAGTGTTACAGATGTAGCCAGTGTCCTCTGTGCTTGTTTTATCTCTGCCTTTATTGAGTCTTTCCATGCACAAGATTTTTTAAGTTTGTTGTATTATTATTTTGTTGTACTTATTAGTCCTTATAACTCATACTTTTTATTTGAGAGTGTTAGAATATCAAAGACAGCAATGGGACCCTCTCAAAGTGGCTATTCTTGGCTTTCTAGAGTACTCAGTTCAGCCACTCTCAGTCCCATCCTCAAACAATAATGCTCCTCATGGAGTGGGGAATGGTGGGGCGTACATCTCACCAAGTGTGGGGATGCCTTTTATTTCATTAGAACTCATTTATTGATACTACGGTAATAGAAGGAAGATAGCCTAATGCTTCCTTTAGACATAAAAATGCCTTCCATCTGTGTTCAGCACTTTATATCTAAGTGCTTCCTGTGTCCTGCTTAGTAAATCCTCTCTCAGAGGGTATAAGGGCATGACAGTTTGCATTTCAATTTAGGAATTTCTACCTGGAATTGATTTTTGGGTCTATTGACACAAAATATCATTATGCTTGTTAGTTTTTGTGCAGCTGTATTTATGTGCATGCTCTTTGTCTGTCTGAGACACACACATCCACATCCACTTTCTCATTAGAATGGAAGAAAATAAAAGGAATTTCTACCTGAAATTGATTTTTGTGCCACCTGTGGGGTAGGTGTCCAACTTCATTATTTTTTTTCTGTGTGTATGTCTGTGATTCTGTCGCCATTTATTAAAAAGGATTATATATGCTTACTGATTTCTTTTGTCTGTTCAATCATAGTATTTGATAAAATTTGGAGAAAGTATATTAAAATCTCTGCTATGGTTGTGGATTTGTCTCTTTCTCCTTTATACATTGACATTTTAAATTTTGCTATTAAGTGCATATACAGTAGACCTTCCATAGCTGACCACCTGCCTATACTGACCACCTCCGTAAGGTGACCTGATTTTCATAGACCAGGCACACAGCACATGTACGTGCTGGTACAACTCCTTAGATTGACAACCTCAGTATGTTGACCAGTTGGATACAGTCCCTTGGTTGATCAGCTGACAAAGGTTCTACTGTAATTAAAAATATTACATCTCCTGGTTATTTAAACCTTTTATCATTATGAAATTGATCTTCTTTATTGCTAGCAATATGTTTTAATATAATTTCTGTTTTTCAAGATTACCTATGACTCCTTTCTTTTGGTTAATGTTTGCATGCTTTAGCTTTTCCATCCTTTTGTTTCAAAATTTTTCTATTTTTTTTTAGATATAAATGTAGCAGATAGTTGGATTTTATTTTTTATCCAGTAGCTTGTTATCTTTTAAAGGGCCATTTTCTTCATTTGTATTTCATGTAATTATCAATAAACTTAAGTCTGTATATGTCTTAGCCTGCTTGGGCTACTATAACAAAATACCATAGACTAATACCATAGACTACCATAATGTGTGTTGGGTTTAATTCTGAGGGTGAGGCTCTTTGAAGTTCCAGCTTCTATGAAAGAACAGTCTATTTAGACAATAGACATTTATTTCTCAATGTTCTGGAACTGGAAAGTTCAAGACTGAGATGAGGGCTGATTTGGTTCCTAATGAATGCCTTCTTTTAGTCTTGTAGGTGCTATTGTCTTGCTGTGTTTTCACATGACAAAGAGAAAGACATTTGGTTTCTTTTTGTCCC
>NW_003852405.1:30627637-30628935 GCF_000181295.1 Otolemur garnettii
GAATGTTTCTGCTTCTCATACACGCCATAGAATTTACAACTATAAAATCCAAGCTTTGGATCTTTGACTCCATTCAGGAAGACAGTAGTCCAGAAGGGAAGGAGGTAGCCCCCAGGCATCTACTTCAAGTGATTGATTGTCTTGGTCTGAAACTTAAACCCCCACCTGCACTACCTTAGTCCTGCTGTAGGTTGTATGTGTCCCCATGGTCTGTTGTTGCCCCTGTTTGTAATTCTAAAGTGACTAGCCTGACCCATGGATGAGAGACCATACTTTGCCACAGTTTTTCACTGTGTAAGTAGAGGCATCCATGAGATACAGATTCTAATTGTTCACTCCACCTGTAGTTTTAATGCTTTGATCATGATGCATTGTGGGTAGAAATTATGCAATGGAACATGGTTTCTTTCCTTTCCTTCTGGAATAGGGATGTCATTCCACTGATTATTATCTTCTATCTTCTTGAGTTGTGGCAAAAGTCAAAGTTGATAAGCAGTTTAATTTCATTCTCATCAATAACTTATAGATGATATGAGGAAACCGAAGAGATGTTATCATTAGCCATGAGGCGGACTTACGTACTTGTGACAAACTGGCAAAGTCTTGGTATTTTTCTTTAGTAGGATTTATTCTTAAGTTTAATAGAAAGTTTCACTCAGCTATAACTTTGAAGACAATCTTCTCCTTTTCTACAAAAGTTAATTTTTGTATTTATATAATGGGGAAAATTATCACTTTCCCCAACCTTTGTTCATTTACTGTGCTGTTGCCTGAACTCTGAATATGAAAAAGGCAAGGTGAAGTCACTGATTTTTATATTTAAGGAGAACAAATATGCTGTTCATTTTCTATCTTTGGTTATGAAATTGTTATTTTTTTAAGAGGCAGGGAAAAAGGCCAGGCAAGATAATAACATGCATAACCTATGAGACCAGAGGAAATAAGGAGCTGTTCCATTGTAATTAGAGAATGTCATGGGTCCTCTTTTTTAATGACTCATGTTCAGCAATAAAAATACAAATATGGCTAGAAAGAAATATTAGAAAACCCAAGGTGATAACCTTCAAACTCAATTCATGTTCTTGTTTGCTTCCAGACTTTCTTTTTGGATCAATATTGATTCAGAATTTTATTTATTCTGAGAAGATGTGTGATTATCCAATAATTCATGGCTGTTCTATAGCACAAATTCACTGCTTTGTCACAGTAGTCAAGAAAAATCATTTTTTTAAAAGTGCATTTCCAATGCCCCCTAAATGTGCTTCCTTCAGAACTGCCTATAAAATCATTCCATTAAG
>NW_003852405.1:30629981-30649996 GCF_000181295.1 Otolemur garnettii
ATGACACATGGAAGTTCTGAGTGGCAAGAAGTGTTTCTCTCATGATCATACTGCTTGTAGGTGGTAGAGATGGCATTTTATACCAGGTAATTTGATAACTCAATTTGTATTCACCAATGTGAATGCTGCCTCTCTCACTCCCTTTGTTAACTTCTATAGATCTGGACACCACAACCTGGATGCTGAATTCGTGTTGGTTAATGGGAAGCAATTTTTCACATCAGTGAAATTCTAGGAGTCTGTTAGCTTGCCTCGAATTCAAGTTGAAATCTATCTAAACTGCTTATCTGGTGATTGTCAAGATTGATCTTCCATTTGTATTTTTATAACTTAAATTAAATATATTGGAGATTATAACTACATTTGCTATTCTTTTAAAATTTACCGTATAAATGTTTATTGAGCACCAGCTATGTATATACCAGGCACTAATGTAGGTGACAGGCAGAGAGCAAGAACCAAGATCTAGTTTCTGCTCCAAGGGAGCTATTTATTAATCTAGTAGGAGAAATGATCATGTGTATTAGCTTCTTATGATCAATCACCAAACTTGATGCTTGCCATGACACAAATTTATTATCTTACAATCCTAGAAGTCAGAAATCCAGAACAGATCTGAATGAGCTAAAATCAAGGTGTCAGGGAGAGTGTGTTCCTCCCTGGAGGCTCTTGGGGGAGATCCATTTGCTTACTATTTCCACCTTCTAGAAGGTGCTGCCTTCCTTGGCTTATGACTCTCTTCCATCTTCGAAGCCAGAAAGGGCCAGTTGAGTTTTTCTCACATCATATCCCCCCAGTGTTGCTTCTGTTGTCATGTTTCCTTCTGTGACTCATCTGCCTCCTTCTTCCCCATTGAAAGACCCTTGTTATTACATTGGGTTCAAACAGATAATCCAGGACCATCTCCCCATCTCATTGTCCTTAATGTAACCACACCTGAATGTAAGGGAACATATTCACAGGTTCTGGGGATTAGGATATGGACATCTTTGGGAGGCCATTATTCTGTCTACCACCACGTGTAAAGAAATGCTTGTGAGACAGCATGCTACACACAATCATGCAAAGAATAGAAGTACCAGTGTCTTACAAATGAATAGAGTTGGCTGTTGTGGGATGGGGTTATTTGAAGATCTTACTGTTGATCTCCAGTCAAGGTGAACTCCACTCACTGGCCAATGGCCAGGAGAATGGCTTGGGCCCTTTCCTTCTTGAGGGTGAGTGGAAATTTATGAGGGGCAGAACAAGGCCGTATAACTCAGAAGACATAGAATATGTAAAGGGGGGAACCACAGGCAAGCAGAATTGCTGGAAGAACAAGTTTGAAGAATATGATGGGAAGAGATAGGGCTGGTGAGACAGGCCAGATGGGCTCTTTAAGAATTGGGAACATCACTCTGTACAAAATGGCAAAGAACATGGTTCCTTATATTTTGCTGAGACTTGGAGGGGAAGGGGGACCCTTACTCTGGATGAAATAACAAGGCTTCCTTTATAGACACAACACCATAAACCACATTTGAAAGATGAAGTAAAACAAGTATTTACATATTCACAGTTCTCTACTGGCTACTTCTGCATATTAAAGCAAATCTTAATTTTGTACTGCTCAATTTTCCATACTTGTTGGAAAGTTATCTGACTTGGTTGCTCATAAAAGGTCTCTTTTAAGTCTTAGAGCACTTAGTTCCCTTTGGATCTCTGAATTATTTTCTCTGAAGGAGAATATTCCTGAAGGAAGAAAGTGAAATATTATGGATTTTGGCTTTTTATAGCTAATCCATGATAGTTATGTTATCATTTTCTTTGCACAACAGATTGCTTTGCTTTTAAAGAAAAGAGTCTTTCTAAGCATGAGTGGCTGCATTATCTGGTCATTTGCTTTCAATTGAGTCATGTGAAATCTGTTCCTATGAATTGAATTAATTACCTGAATTATTTTCCTTAATCTTCATGTATTATTTCTGGTAACGAAATTGCAACGTATGGGTACAATACAAACGGTTAACTACAATAATAAATGGGGAGCTGTCTCTAATAAATGCTTTTCAGTGTTTCTATTGTCATAAGACAATAATTTTGGTGATCATAAAATCAAATGAACTCAAGAAGCTCATAGAATATTGCCTAATTTTAGTGTTTTCTTTTTCTTTAAACACTAGGAATTGTATTTAATAAACTAAGCCATATGACAATGAGGTGCTATGGCTCTTTTCATGTAACTGGCCTCACAGTCTATTTATTCCAGAGAGGCAATTGAGCATAGGAGGGCCCCAGTAAAAAGCACTGCCCTGTATTGATTTGCAGAAAATAACAAATTTGCATGACAATAAAATTCTGCTTGCAGTTGGGGGCAGAGCAAAGTCATTACGTTCCAGCTGTCATTACTATATGGAATCAGCTCAATCTTATCATTTGATGGTGGTTTTAGTGTATTTTTAACTGAAATGTAAGCCAGCCAGGATTTATAATCAGAAAATGTCAGCTTTCCCGGCAGACCTGACAATGCATTTCATTTATACCACAATCTACTTTTTTCCTTGGTGAGGTACAAATCATATCAAAATAGGAAGCCAACCTAGATACCTTTAAACTAGTTTTCCTTACATTTATTTATTTATTTATTTATTTATTTATTTATTTTATTTGAGACCAAATCTCAAGCTGTCAGAGTTTCATGGCGTCACAGCTCACAGCAACTCAAACTCCTGGGCTTAAGTGATTCTCTTGCCTCAGCCTCCCGAGTAGCTGGGACTATAGGCACCCACCACAATGCCTGGCTATTTTTGTTGCAGTTGCCACTGCTGTTTTAGCTGGCTGGGGCCAGGTTTGAACCTCCCACCCCTGATATATGGGCCAGCACCCTACCCACTGAGCCACAGGTACTGCCCTAGTTTTCCCTACATTTAATATAAACTGCAAATAATTACAAGGTCTATATAAGAAGTTAATTCCTTTCACTCTCTCTTTTCTCCCTATTCATCTGTAGAATTTAAGATCACCAATGAGCAACTTACCGGAGTCAGACTGTCTTCCAATCCCACCTCTGTCTCTGGTTAACTAGGGAAAATTAGCTCCACATCTGTGCCTCAACTTTCTCATTTATAAAATGGAATGATAATAATAGTACATCTCATTGCATTGAAATGGCTTGAATTATTGGAAACATTAAATAACATAATAAATATGCCAAGACTATTGCAAAACTCAAGAGAGTATAATTCACATTTCATTCTATGTGGAATTATGCAAAATGGCAGGGCTATAGGTACAGCACTTAGAGCTGTCAAGAGAAAAGAACCCAAACTCTGTTAAATAGTTTACAGAAGTTCATTCTGAGCCAAGAAGCCTTGAGTAAGTGGTCTTGCTGTGGTGCAGTTACAGTCTGGTTTTATACATTCCAGGCCAGAATGACACATAATGTCATAAAGCAATGTGTGATCAGCATACACTGGTTCAACCTAAAAAGGCAGGATGTCTCCAAGTAGGGGTGGGGAGCTTACAGGTTTTAAGTGGATTTAAAGATTCTTTGATTTGAAATTGGTTAGGGAATGTCCATGTCCATTTCATAGTTCTGACCACATGATGTTGAAATTATGTCCTGAGCTTATCTTTTTTATTCAACTCAAAGATTCATAAAGACTGATTTTGTATGAAGAGTTCATTCTTATATCTCTGCCACCTGTTCATGGAAAGGATACAAAACAATGCTGTTAAAATGAATAGTTGAGATGTAAGTCAAAAAAGGGTGAATTATTAGTAGGACTCTTTGGCTGTACATAACCAACCTGAACTACTTAAAAGCAAGAAAAGAGAGGTCCAGATAAGGCTACAAGGTACCTTGTGAAACTCAACCCAAACCTGGACCTATAAAGTAGGAACTGGACCGAGAAGTTAAAGGCCATTAGGACGTCCCTCTCTGCTTCTGTTTGACACTGGCTTCAATAATTCCTTTCTTGCAGTCAGATTTGTCAGTTTCCGTGGTCTTCAAGGTTTATATTTTATAGTCCCAACCTCCCACTGAGGGTAAATTCACTGTCCTTTCTAATTCTAAATTCCTTGGATAGAAAATCTGACTGGCCCAGCACACGTTCCGTGTTCAAACCAGATCTAGTTGGCCATGGCCAGGGAATAGGCACAAGGGAGAAACGTGAATGACAGAGGCCCACTCTGTGGATTGGGGGGCAGGGGAGTGTTCAGTTCCCAGATAGAGAAGGACTTACACTCTCTGACATTATCAGTTGCAGTAAGGCAGAGACACACAATCAGTCACCAACAGGAAGTGTTTTATACACTTTCCTCTGGAGTGGGTGTTGTAGGGCACACAGCAGGATCAGTTCCACTCCAAAAGCCTGGGCAGGGTGTGAATGCCAGGTCATTTATTGACTGTGTGACTCGGAATATTTCTTAGCCTCTCTGTCCCTCATTTTACATCTGTAGGGGAGGCTAATAATAATTTCCAGTTTACCTACGTATGATAACTTACATAAAGTAAGCAAAGTAATGCACATAAATCACTTAGTACAGTGCTTAGCTACTTGTTACTAAAAACCTGTCAAATATTATTGCTACTGTCATTGTCATCATGATAACACCATTCTCCACCTAACAGGTCCTGATGTTCTGCTTTATGGAGTTCAGCTGTAGCTGTATTCACAATATGAACTTTAAGACTTCCAAATACCTCAATACTTGATTCTCTCTTAAGACTTCAGTGTTCTAACTCCAGGTGAATATTGGACATTCAAATAGTTGTCACTTCAGATGCAAATGGATCAAAAAACAAACTCATGTTCATTTTCTTATAACCACTTTACAAATTCTTCTACCACTAATATGCCTCTTTTAATATCATCAGTCTTCCCTTAATCCTAGGTAAGAGACTAGGAGTGAGTGAGTGAGAATTACAACTTCCAGAAGATCTAGAACCACTTGAGTTGAAGCCATCTTTCACTTCTTTCTTTCACACCCTATAGCTTACCATCCATCAAGTTCTGTTTATTTTTTCATGCAATTATGTAACTAATAATAAAAACTTACTGGATGCTTACTAAGTAAGTGTCAGATACTGTTCTGAGCACTTTTACGGATATCAATTAACTTAATTCTCATAAAACTTTATACAATAGCTACTATTATTATTTTCATTTACAAATGGGAAACTGGCCAGGTGTGGTAGCGCACTCCTGTAATCCTGGTACTCTGGTATGCCAAGGTGGGAGGATCCCTTGAGCTGAGGAGTTTGAGACTAGACTGAGCAAGAGCAAAATCTCATCTCTACTAAAAATACAAAAAATTAGTTGGGCATCATGGCTATCTACCCCCCTCAAAAAACCAAAATAAAATAAAACTGAGATTTCAGAAATGAAATGGCCTACCTGTAGTCTCCCTGAGAGTGGACAGTCTGACTACAAAGCCTTTGTTCCTGAGCCCGCAGCCACACCGCCGCTCTGTGATGAACCATGAATCTCTGTCCATCACTTCCTCCACCACTTGGGCAGCGACTCACCTCAGTTCACACCTCTGTTATTGCATTAGATTCCTAGTGAGTCCCCTGGACTTTGCTTATGGTAATACACCACATCTCTGCTAGACTGCACTTCCTTAAACTCTGCTTCTACCATGTCATTGCTGTGTTCAAAATCCTTCTATGGCTCCTGGTGGCCTATGTTGTATAAAATAATTCCTTCCTGTGTTTTTAGACTTTATGTACTTTTATCCCACACTATTCAACTTTTTTTCTTTTACCTCCTGCTAGTCCATTATCCATCAGGATGATTTTTCTACTACCTCTACAGACATACTACTTATTCCTGCCTCTCTGGCTTTCTTCATCTCTGCAGATCTAAATTTTACCTTCCCATCTCTAAATATTGTGGCTTTGTGAACCCTTTGTTAATCTCTTCAATTGAGTATGACCTTTTCTTTTCTGGAACTCTCCTAAGGTCATCTTTGTCCCCCTCTGATGATATCCTGCCCTGTGTTGCGTTATGTTTGCTTTCCTTACACTGCCCCCTCTTGCACTTGTTTGTTAGCTTACTCCTCTCCCAGCATGCCAGTTGGTGAGCTTGTTGAAGACAGAGGATGCGCTTCGCTGCTCCTGGGCTTCCCTGCACGGCCTCCTACAATGCAGATCTACTTATGGATCGCCTGTGGGGGATGTAACAGAATTCTAGTTTCATCCAGCCAGAATGCTTCTCTTTTCTCTTTCATTTTGTTCCAGTATTTCACAGGAATCTCACTTCTTGAATGAAACTCTCTTTTTTTGTATTTTTTTTAATTTTCATCCATTTTGATGGGTATCTATCACACTTCTCATTATGTTTTTAATGTGCTTCACCCTAATGACTAGAACTTTTGAGCATCTTTCCAAGAGCTTATGTGCCATTGTTGTGCATTCTTTGTGAGCTGTCTTTTCAAATGTTTGCCATTTAAAACATTTACTTGTTGAATTTTAAGAGTTCTTTGTATATTTTGGGTACTATTACTTCATTAACTATGTTTTACGGAAAGACTTTTTCCCAGTTTGTGGCCTGAATTTTCATTCTGTGAATCATATCTTTTGAAGAGCAGAAGTTTATAGTTTTGATGAAGTCCAGTTTATCTATTAGTTCAGTTATAGGTTTTGCTTTTTGTGTCATGCCTAAGAAATCTTTGCCCAGAACAAGAATAAAGACTTTCTCCTGTACCTTCTTCCAGAAATTGTATAGTTTTAGGTCTTACATTTGGATATATGTTCCTGAATGAAACTCTCTTGACTGCTCCAGTCTTTGATGAAACCTACTTTCTCAGAACTCTCTTAACACTTAAGGCTGATGCCACATGTTTTAGTCTGTTTCTCCTATTATTTTATACAGGGTAATTTATAAACAACAGAAGTTTATTTCTCACCATTCTTCAGGCTGGGAAGTCCAAGGTCAAGGTGCTGGCAGCCAATTCAGTGTCTGGTGAAAGCTGCTGCTTCCAAGTAGGTGCTTTCTTGTTTTGTCCTCAGGTGGCAGAAGGGGGCAAAAGTGGAGGAACACTATGTACCAGTAGGGAAAAGAGATGCAAGATCTGGCCACTCTCAGAAGCATCTTCCATGACGGCATTAACCCCCTTCACAATGGCAGAGCCCTCCTGACTTAATCACTTTCCAAAAGACCCTGCTTCTCAGTTTTATAATACTAGAGATTAAGTTTTAATGTCAATTTTGGAGGGACATGAATATTGAAACCATATCTTCACACAATTTAGTATTTTATTAATTGTTTTATATGGCATATTTATTGTTCAAGTGTTGGTACACAGGGCCTGAGATATAAAGATTCTTGAGAGATATTTATTGAATGATCAATGTCAATCTTGTTCACCAATCGTAAGGTCTCTAGGATAGGAACCAGGACTCCTATTCCTTTCAGATCCCCTTAGAGCTCTCAGCATATAGCAGGTGCCTTATGAGATTTTTATTGTAAATCCTTCCTTTACTCTTGTTTTGTCCTTAACCTTGATCATGCTGAAGTGGCCTCTGAGTTCTCTAGCCTGATTTTTGCATTGAGTACAGGCAGAGTCAGGCTCTTGATGCATACAGGTCTTTTGTTCAATATCTTTTAAAATTCTGTCCTTAATTCAGGACCAGGCCTTCTTACAGGGCCAATTCTCTAGAAGAAGGGGTGGGAATATTCAGGTTGTAGGGTAAGAGGTTGGAGACTGCAAAATACAAATCTTTGGCCAGGAATTTATTTCTCATCATTACTGGATCTGCCACACAGTGTGTGTGGAGAGAAAGAAGCCCTTCCATGTGCACCTTACACTGCTCAAAGCCAAGGGTAACAGCATAATCATGATGCAACAATTAATAGATGGGGCATCTTCCCAGATGGCATGAAGTCTGCCAGTAGATCTTTAAAAATCAATACAACATAATATTTCTGTAATATAATAATAATTTGTATATACTATATAGTCATTGTGGTAGAGACCAACAGTGACTAGTATTTGAACTTCTTAAAGGAAAGTCTAATCTTCCAAGAGGAAAGGGAGAGCTGGGATCAGCAGGCATCTTACATTACATGGTGTGTCTCACAAGTCCTCAGCAACTTCTGATGATGCTAGATAGTAAAATGGTTTTGAAGATCAGAAGGGCTTCAAGTTTTGCTACCCTGGGTACAATCTCTAACACAAGTGCTGACTACGGTGGGAGGGTAAGTTCACAGGGCGTGTAGCATATGGTCCTTATCCGCTCTTCCCAGGCTTCCAGAGCACTGAGCAGCAAATAAGCCAAGATGTAGATTTTTCCTCATTAATATTCTATATTCATTTCTTTGCCATTCCACTGACTTATATGCTTAAAAAGGTCTTTGTTTTAAATGCAGGTGATGCAAGGACATATGACCCGGAATTCAAGGGGCCTGTTGCCGACAGGTAAGCAATTCTTTTCTTGGAAAACTTTTTTCCAACAAACAAAAAAATTAGCAGGAAGATTATTTTCTGGTACCATTTTCCAGCCAATGAAGAATTGTGTCTACTGTGAGAGGGAAATGACTTATTTCTGCCTAAATGCCAACTTATTTACACAGGAAAAATACAGAAAAGAAGTCTTCCTATGAGTCATGAATACCTTCTCCTGTTCAGGGAATGAACTGCCTTAAGTTACGAGACTGAAAATTTGTATTTCTCAAAAGGAGAAGCCAAAAAATGCTTTATGAGATTTAACCACTTTGCAGAGAAGCAAACACGTTCAAGCAGTTGTCTCATGCACCTGTTTACTCTGGGATACCGTTGCCAGTGCAGAGTTGCTATGCCAACGTCTTCCACATCAGGTATTTCTGCCACTCAGCTTCCAAAAGCAGAACACTTTCTTACAGGCGGTCATTCACTGATGCATCATGTACTTTTTAGGTCACTTTAAAATGCTCTAGGGACATACTCATTCATCTCCACTGGCACTTCCCTTCCCACCTCCAAGGTTTTTGTTTTGTTTTGAGACAGACTCTTACTGTGCCACCCTCAGTAGAGTGCTGTGATATCACAGCTCACAGCAACCTCAAACTCTTGGGCTTAAGTGATTCTCTTGCCTCAGCCTCCCTACTAGCTGGGACTACAGGCACCTGCTACAACACTCGGCTTTTTTTGGTTGTAGTTGTCATTGTTGTTTAGCAGGCTTGGGCTGGACTTGAACCCGCCAGCCTCTGTGTATGTGGCTAGTGCCCTACTCACTGAGCTATTGGGTGCTGAGTCCCCACCTCTAAGGTTCTATGGCATTTCAAAATTAGCCAATAGTTCCTAGTCCTCTTATTATTTATTTTATCTTGTATTTCCAGGCATCCTGCTAATCAAAAAGGGGGTTGGTGGATAAGATGGCTAAGTTTGAAGAGAAGATGGTGCTGTTCATGGCTGTTTTCTGCTTAACTTTGACTTTGATTCCTGGCATTTGTATGTCACAATAAACCATGACACAGAACAGCAATCGGCATGCTCACCTGCACTTGCCAGCATCAGGGCGTGCATTAGCATTACTGGTTACATCCCTGAAACATCCTTCTTTCAGTTTATTTGTGTTGCTATAAAGGAATACCCAAGGCTGGGTGATTTATAAAGAAAAGAGGTTGAGTTGGCTCATGGCTCTGCAGGCTGTACAAGAAGCATGGCACCAGCATCTGCCTGGTCCTGGGGGGCCCAGGACTCTTCTACTCACAGAGGAAGGACAAGGGGAGCTGGTGGCCAGAGAAGAAGCAAGACAGATGGGAGGGAGGTACCAGGCTCTTTTTAATAACCAGCTCTAGGGGAAACTCTCAGAAGAACTAATAGAGTGAGAACTCACTCATTAGTGGAGGGATGGCGCCACCCCATTGGTGAGGGACCAGCCCCCGAGATCTACACATCTCCCATCGGGCCCCACCTCCAACGTTGGAAAGCAGGTTTCAACAGGAGGTTTGGATGGTCAGACATCCAAACTACAGCCATCTCAGCTTTAAACATGCATGTATGTCTATTCAGTTTGTTCTCGTTGTGCGAAAAGCCAGGTCATTTGTTTCAGGTTATTCATTCAAAGGTGTATTTAGAATAAAGGCGCCTTCTTTAGAAGAGTCTGAAACCTCGTTCTCACCACAGTAACGCTATGAATACAATTTGTTATCTCGTGTACAAACAACCTCATTCTAGGTGGTTTTCCATTTGCTGTAATTGCATCCATTTTACAATAACTAATTTGTGAGAATTGAATGTAGCCTGCTGTCCTCAAGGGACCTGTAGGTGGAATCCAGATTCAACAGTAGTAATAACAGTAGTAAATAGGCTGCCGCATTGGGTAATACAGATGACGGGTATGCCTCTGATGGCCGTAGAGAAGAAGGCAGGGTTAGGGAAAAGGAGGTTAGCGCTCCCTGTCTTTGGTCAGTTAGGCTTTAATGATGGAAACTTGTAGTTCAGGTAACGTCTAAACAACTGTGATAATCACTGTCAGGGAAGTAATTTATTTTTACTTAGGGCCTTTTGTGCACCACAAAGACCTTCAAAGGTGAAGAGGTCATTCTGTGGACATACTCCCCACTGCCCCAACCTAAGAACAGAGGAAAGTGTTATAAAACCACAGGGGCATAACTACAGGAAGAGATGGTTGACCCAGTTGTAACTTTTTCAGACAGCAGGGTTCTGTGCTGCCCTTACTGAGAAAATAATTGGGGTGTTTAAGGAGCAAGTGGGAAACCCCCAATTCTTTGCATTGCCCCTAGCAGTAGGCCTGGCTTTAACAATACCCGGTGCTTACATCATGCTGTTTTCCTTCTCAGACAGCCAAAGGCTTATCAGATGTTCAGGCAGACCTTCCAGTACTCTCTGCTTGTCGTCCACCGTGTTATGTCACCTCTCCTAGTTCACAAGGGCAGCGTTTTGTGCCTAATCACCACCCAACTGTGGCTTCTTTGAGAAGAGGTGAGAGGACAATGGTAGCACTGCAGGGTGGGCCACCTCAGTGCCTGTCTGTTCCTGGCTACCGAGAATCGGGTGTGTAGGAGTGATTGTCCCATAATGTGGAACAAAAGGAGGTGATTTTGATAATTTAAGGCATTTTCCTAAGCCTCCGTTTAACAGTTTATCTCCAGGCCCATGATTTGTCCCCTATAGTCAACAGAATAAAAAAAAAAAAAAAAAGATTTGTTAGCATTGGGTTGTGGTTGCAAAGTGACACGGTATTCAGCCTGTCCTGGGCAGTGCATGAGAAAGCAGGAATGAATGCACGCAGACCACAAAGAAATAAAAGCTCTTTCATAAGACACTACATGAGAAATTCCTCTTTTAATGAAAAGCTAAGAAAAATGATTAATGAAGAATTGGTATGATTTCTTCTTTTAGGTAAGAACTGTGTAATCCACTCTGTTTCCCTTTTTGTACTGACTTGTGGGAAGACTGCTTATCCTTGGGGATGAAACATCCTATCCTCTCATGATGTTGACCAAAACCACCTTTTTTTGGGTCAACGTTCTGAGACACTAGCTCCCATATGCCCAGGGCTTAGCAGATGGGAACCAATGAGGCACTGAGGGGACCTCTCCTGCAGTGTGACCATCATTCTCGCCACTCTTCTAAAAAGAGCTGCAGTAGGGTAGTGATGAGGGATCTCTAAATATTTTTTAAGGAATAAAAGAGGAAAAGCAAGCATGGGAAGGAAGCGGTGTGAATTGGGCCTTGGGTGAACACAAGAATGACCCTCAGAAGGGGCTGAGCAATGGCCACTGCATCATCACATGTGAGACAAAACAGTGACAGGTTTGAACTCCAGGACTTAAAAGTCTTTATTTAAAGCTCTCATTAAGAGGCCATCCAAATCCTACTGCATTTTCAGATGGCATTGGTGTGCTATCGAAGTTCAAATTCCTAAATAAGATGCTCAGCTAATGGCAGTGCCCATAGCTCTGTGGGTAGAGTGCCGGCCACATACAACCAGGCTGGAGGGTTCGAACCTGGCCTGGGCCTGCTAAACAACAATGACAACTGCAACAACAACAGCAAGAAAATAGCTACTTGGGAGGCTGAGGCAAGAGAATACTTGAGCCCAGGAGTTTGAGGTTGCTGTGAGCTGCCACAGCACTCTACCAAGGGTGACATAGTGAGACTTGGTCTCAAAAAAAAAAAAAAAAAGATGCTCGGCTCAGCTAAGGGGAAAGTCACTCCAGAGCTGTAGGAGCCCTTTGCATTACTAGGGCACATGGATACACCTCAGACTACTTTTCAATTCAATTAGTTTTTACGAAGTGTCTACAGGGAGCTTGACACCACACACGGTGTGAATTCAACTATGCTGTGTCAAGGCAGGTCAAAGATTTACAGGTTCTGGTGCAAAAAGTTCAGCTTATTCCGTTTAATCTCTTTCTTTTTATGTCAGGGCAAAGTCATTAAAATGTTATAACCATTTGCCTGATCTGTGATCCAAGTTTAGAAAAATAAAGTCCAAATTGCTACAATTGGCATCTTGTGATAAAGGCCACATATTATCATCTCAGGCTTGGGAGGTAGTGTTTGTTTTGTTTTGTTTTAAATAGAAAGACTCTCCTGTAAAAAAAAAAAGGGAGGTATGCAATGTAAAAGAGTCCTTACGTTTTCAAACATAGCCATAGAAGAAATAATCATATTTTCAGCAAACAGAATACTGTAGCCAAGGACGAGGTGCTCTAACCTCTTTTCTTCTGCATTGAGAAGAAAATTAAAAAAAAAAAAACCTCTGCCTTTCTCATTAATTACTCACACAAATATTGAATGCTCACACCTCTGCCCTCTCAGGGAAATTGCAAACCAGATGACAAGACAGCAAGAGCATACAGAAATCTGAAAAGCAATCACAAGTAGCATGTGCTAGGCACCTAATGTGTGGTGCACAGCAAAGGCTGCAGGGTTTTAGGGGAGGAAAGACACCGATGGCTGAGCGTCATAGGAGGTGGCTCCTGGGCAGCAGCAAGGAGCAGAACTTGGAAGTGTAGAAAGTAGCACCGCTTTCCCAGAGTTAAGCTATGAAATCAAAATAAAATTAAAGCAGAGATTGTATCAACACTTCAATGAGACCCATAAGGTTCCCAGTCCCACACGTCTTAATTATTAACTTATTCCTACTATTAACATATCTAAGGAGATGTACAAACGATGCTTAAACAACTCTACCCATCCGAGAACTCTCCAGGTTATAATACTGAGTCAAACCAACGTGAAGATCCCACAGAAGGATCCTTCTTCCTTGACCACAGATCAGCAGAGCCTGATGTGTTCAGCACACCTCTCTTGTAACTCTCTTGTTCTGAGGGTTCGTTTTCACCCAGCAACCTTTTGATACTAGGTTTCTCCTAGAGTCTGCCTGCAGGAGGAATGTGCTGGTCCAGCCAGCATGGATATCAGGTCTGCTCAGCACTTGCATTTCTCAATGTAAATCATTTCATTGGCATTCCGACTTTATACATCAGTCTCTGGAGCCTTGTTAGTACCAGACATCATCCCGGAGGTGGAGTAAGTCGAGGGCACTGCCAAAATCCATTCGCAGACCCTGCAGAAATGTACATGACTGGTTTGGCTCAACAGAGAGTTCATTGAAAGGTCTGCAGACCCCAGAGAGAGAAAAGTTTAACAGATATGCTAAGAAAATATTGTGCAGGGTTTTGAATATCACGCTAAGGTATTTGGAGCTAATTCTTAGGCAGTGGGAATTCGCTAGAGAAATTCAAGTGTAGGGGGGCAGTGACGTGTTCAAAACTATTTCTAACAGATGGACTAGGTGCAGCTCCACTTAGCCCACCCCACGGTTTAACTGAGAAGTTAGCCAAGCAAGCAATGAATGACAACACAGGACTGAAGCGTCCAGACTGACCCAGGGCACCGAGGAAGGGGACCTGCCATTCACTTCAGGAATGATCAGAGAATACTTCTCCAGAAGAGAGAATTGGCCTGTTTCTCTATTAGATTTTAATGTTCTTTCAAAATTCCCTTTTGTTTAGGTAATTTAAAATAATTATATATATATTTTTAAAAGCTTCAGAAGTATATTTATGTTTCTAAATTTCTACTAGATAGTTCTGCCTGGATGTGTCAAAGGCATCCCAAAGTCAATATTTCTTTTTTAATTAATTAATTTTTGAGACAGAATCTCCCTTTGTTCCCCTGGGTAGAGTCCCCTGGCAGCCTAGCTCACAGCAACCTCTAAGTCTTGGGCTTGAGAAATTCTCCTGACCTCAGCCTCCCGAGTAGCTGGGACTATAGGTGCCTGCCACAATGCCTGGCTATTTTTTCTATGTTTAGTAGAGACAGGGTCTCAATCTTGCTCAGCCTGTTCTCAAACTCCTAAACTCAAGAGATCCACCTGCCTTGGCCTCCCAGGGCACTAGGATTACAGGTATTGGCCACCACACCCAGCCCACCCAAAGTCAGTATTTCAAAACCTGAACTTAGGAGTATCTTTGCCCTTTATCCCCATTCCTGCTTTTCTTCATGGTTCCCCACCTGTTAGGTGAAACCACAGCCTGTGTAGTTGTGAGGCACAGTTATGCTGTGTTCTCTCTTCTACCTCAAACGTGCCCCTGGTCCTAAAGCCCTGTGGATTTTGCCTTCTCATCAACTCTTAGAGCTCTTCTCTCCAGGACCATTTCTCAGCTGAGTGACTGAACAGTCTTCCAACTGGTGCCTTGCTTTCATTTTAAACAACTTCTGTCCTGCCATAATTCTGTCTTTTCCAGAATTTATCCTCAATTTTGAAGCTAGGGTGATAGTTTATTTAGTCATTCAACAAACACATATCGTATGTTAGGGGCTTTTCTAAGTCTAGGGGATACACTGGTAAGCAAAATAAATAAGACTCTTACTTCTTATAGACCTGATATTCTGGGTTTTTTTTTTTTTAAAGAGCTTATATATTTTGTTAGTATTTATAAATCATATGGCACGTAGTCTTTTAATAAGGGTAAGGCTGATGCCTCACCCTTATTAGGGACCAGCCCCCACAACTAATGTGTTATAGGAAGAACGAGGAGAAAAGACAGGATGGGTGGAGAATGGGGCTGATATTCCTGACGGGATGTTAATTGTGTAAACAAAGGAGTGAACAAAGCAGTTTTCAGTAGTGAAACATACCATAAAGTAAATGCAGTTGTAACGAATACTCCATAACCATAACTTTCTAAAATATTGCTATCAGTAAAAAGTTAATACAACTAAATGATGTGGTGAAGAGTGAATGGGGGATGGGGTTGTTATGGAGGGCTCTGGGGCACGGTAAGAGGGAAGAAGCCTGGCAAAGATCTGGGGGCAAAGTATTTCAGGAAAAAGATAACAAATGCAAAGTCTCGAAGATGGACCCAAGAAAGGAGAGCTCAATACATGGGAAGAAGGCGGAGAGGGCAAGAGAGAGAGTGATAGAAGATGAGTGAGGGAGTTAGGCAGGGGCACTCGTGCAAGAGTTGGGGAGTTTCAGTTTTAATTTAAGTGCAGGGGAAGCTGGTAGCATATATAACCTGAGAGGAAGAGCGGCATGATTTAATTTATGATCTGCAGTCTCATTCAGGCGTTGTGTGGAGAGTGCATTTAAGGAAACTAGGGCTAAGAGAAGGGAGACCGTTAGAGTCCATCGCAAAAATATAGGGAGGATGTATACATAGTGTCACTAGTGTCACAAAGGTGGAGGACAGGTGGTTTGCACACATATTTTGGAGCTAAAGCCAATAAGACTTGTTAATGGATTAAATGTGGGAGATAAGATAAAAGGAGGAAGGAAACTGAGGAGCTGTGAGCTGAAACAGAGTGGATAACGGTGCCGTTTTCTGAGATCAAAAGACTGGGGAAGGAGGTTTTAGAGTTTTGAGGTGGAAGCAGGAATCCCGAGTTCTATTTGGCCAAATTAAGTTTGGAAAAATATTGTTCAGTTCAACCACAAATGTCAAATGGGCAGTTGAACACAGAAGTATGAAGTTCAATAGAAAGGTCATTGGTAGTGACACAGGCTGGCGAATGACTGACATGTGGATGGTAGTGGCTGGCATAGAGGGATTACCTAGAAGTCGACTCTAGACAGAGAGGAGCGGAAGCCTGAGGACCAAGACCTGTGCCCGGACAGCACCTGGAGATCAGGCAGAGCATGAGGAGCCAGGGATAGAGAGGTCAGTGAAGGTGGAAGGAGCTTCGGGTAAGAAAGGTGCAAGAGAAACGGAGAGAACAGAGTCCCCAGAAAGGAGAGCGCGGCCACCTGGGTCTGACGCTGCTGCCGCCGGCGTGGGGGGCAGGCGCTGTCAGCCGCTGCACTCGGCAGGGTGGGCTTCACTGGCAGCCTTCTCAGGACCAGTTTGAGGAGGACGGCAGGGAATAAGTCTACTGGAGAGAATGTGAGGGGGAAAGGAGACCTCTGAAGCCATCTAGCCTGGCGACTCCTGATGAAGAGTTAAGTGGAGGCTCATGATTCATTTCAGGCCTCGCAGAGTGAACCGCAGACTCCCTGCCTCGGGATACAGCGCTCTGCACCTTGGTGGTCTTGCTACCTAAGTAATTTCACCTCCCAGACTCACCCTCCTTCCAGCACCATGAGTGCTTGCAGTACTCTGGCTCTCTCTGGGTTGTTCTTGGCCCTTTCATACATGCAGCCAAATTCTGACAAGTCCCGTGTGCCCTTAACCACTGTCTCAGGCACCACCTCCTGGCCGTACTGTCTACTCTCCTGGAAGCTTCCATCGTGACTTTGCCTCTGTGGTGGCATTGACGCCATCGCCTTGCAGTCTTTGCTTTGATCACAATGCTCTTCTCCTCTCCTCCCGTGACACAAACACTCAGTAGGACAAGGACTAATTTGGAAGCTTTGGATCCTGTCCAGGAGGTCTGTCTGTGTCCCTGGTACTGACCAAGGGGCTTACCACAGGATATTGTGTGGAATAATGTTCTCTAAGCACTTGGTAAACAAGAGTTTCTAAAACGCAAATCTGATTCTGTCAGTTTCTTACTTAAAATTCTTCAGTGTCTGGAGAGGAAAATATCTACCAGAGTTAGACCCTTGTTGGTGCTCCTCATTCCAACCTCTGCAGCTTCACCTCTCCCCGTCTCAGCCCTGAGCCACCCACCCCGCACTGCTCACTCCTGGGCACACACAGGGGTCCTGCTCACACCCAGCCATTTCTAGGGAAACTGCTCTCAGGCCTCGGTACCTGGAGGTTGGCTTTTGACTGTCCTTGGAGTGTCTTTAAGTAGAAGCTCAAGGGTCACCTCTGCGTTGATGTCTTTGTTTTTCAGACTCTGCTTTCCCTGCTTCTGCTGTACTGGACACAATCTCCTTGGTTTTCAGAGCCCTCATTAGTAACTATTAATCGCCCTGAGCACGCCGATCCCTTTATTATCTGCCTCCCCCAGTAGAGAGCGAACTTGGTCCGCAGGGACTTGGCTTGGTTTGGCTTTGCATTATAGCTCATAGCACACTCCCTGGCACGCAACACGCACGCAGATAATAAGGACTTAAAAAAACAACTGCTCAATTTAAACATGCTTGCAGAGTATTTGGGTTGTTTTCATATTTATCAGGGATAATTTGTAGGTAGTGACATTTTAAAGTGCAAAAGCATAAAAAAAGAACAAGCTCGCGTATTGGGGAATAAAAGAGGCAGGTCGCAAATATTAAAGATGAGTGTTAGTCTCCGTCTTCCGTGCAAGGCATCACGCTGATAAATAATTAATCACATTAGGCCATTCGCTCCATTCCAAATGAGGAGTATAAATGCCAGGTTCAGAGCGAATCTTTAATTCACATTTGTATTCCGAAGAATTAGCCGTTCAGTATAATTATTTATTTTTATTTCTCTCAATTTCCTTCTACGTTTTGAGACTTTTAAAAAGTTTTCACAGGAGGTGCTATGGATACAGACTTTTTATTTCACACTCTACTTCACAAATCAAGATGGTTGGTAACATTTCTCTGGTACCTTTACAACATAGGATCTGCACTTCTTTGAACTTTGGGTATTTTTTTCTCCTATAATTTTTCCTCATATTTCTCCATGATAATGAACTTCACCTTCAGCTCTGTATGTCCCCTCTGCACTGACAAGAAGAATACAAATTATTATAGGAAGCAAATATGAGAACTGCGTGAATTTGGGAGACAGCGCTGTGTTATCACAATCGCATGAGATGACTGCTGGATAACAGTGAGTTAGAATTCAAAAGCTGGTGGTGTGTGTCGACTTATCACTTAGATCTGAGGCTGAACCCTGTCTTCTGTGCTATAGCCTTAAAGATTGAATCACAGAGTCGTGGAATCGCAGGACTGGAAAGAATTTAGCGGTCATTTAGTCCATGTCCTTTGTAAGAATGAGTCCCTTCTTCACCACCCCTACTATGTGGCTCTTTATCCTGTCCTTGAATCCTTCCATGATAGTGAACGTACCACCCCTCCTATGCTTCAGGTCAAAACAGATGCATCTGACTGAATTTCAGATGGACTTCCCACCTTCTGTAATAACAGTGGTTGTCATTGTGGAGCCTGCCGATTTGTTTAGCGTGAGCGATGTGTTCTTTAGCTATTTTGTGTATAAAGAAAAAGAAAGGCAACTATGGAACACGCCAGCTTTCATTTCTATTTACTGATACACCCCCTGAGCAGCCTCTTTCCAGAAAGGATCTTAAATGAAATAACTTAAAATACTTGGATGCAATAGAATGATTAAAATAGAAATTTGAAGTCCTGAAAAGAAACTCTTGACTGAAAGGCTAATGTAGTTTCTGGCATCGAAATTAAATTTGTCACTGGGCTTCCCGCAATTCGGTACAAAAAGGGAACACATAATGGCTTGTACTGTGATCCTTACCTAACAGAAGGAAAGCATTCCTCTCAGTAAATGACGGTGTTCTTTCGTTCTAAGTCCCAAGGAAGGCGTACCTCACGTAACATCTTCCATGTACATTTGTGAACATCTGGCCCGTGCCGGGCATTTATCTTCCGGGCATTAGAAATACAGGGATGAGCACGGCAGACCAGGTGCCTATTGTCACAGGGAAGAGACAGAGTAGAAAACATCTGAGAAACGAACAGAGGAGGAAGAAGAAAGTAAACTGGGTGATGTCATCGTGCTCTACTAGGGAAGGGGGAGCTTGAATTTGGATTTGGTGATCAGGGAAAACAACCTTTATGGAAGTGAAAATTGAAGTGAGACTTGAATGGTAGGGAGGATTCAGCCCTGCAGAGACTGAGGACATAGTGTATCAGATGGAGGAGGCAAGATGTCCAGTCTCTAAGGCAGGAATAAGCTTAGTGTGATCAAGGTGCAGAAAGGGCTGGGGGGAGTGCAGATGGTGCAGGGGGTGGGAGATGCTCCATTAGCTGACCACGTAACAGTGAGTACAACGGATGGCACCTATGGATGGCGTCTGCCGTGTGATGACTTAGGGCAGGCTAGACACGTGCCATGCGGAGCAGATTTGCGTGGCCAGCCCAGACAGTAGAACCATAATATAATATGATAAAATGTCATGTAAGGCTGAAAAGTGGAGGGGACTGTGCATGTGTATGAAATACGGGAGATGAAATATTGACAGAATTTTATTGCAGCTCTTTAATGGAGAATGAAAAAAGAAAAGGTTTAGAAGGATTCCAGATTGTGCATCAGTTTATTCCTTCACTCGTAACTCTCATCTGTGATGCACTGCGGGGCACACAGAATTGAATGAGACACAGACTATGCTCTCAGTGAACTTAAAATTTAAACCAGCAACTTTAATATATTGAAAAGTATATGGCTTGCTAAGTGGAGGGACAAGCATAATTCAAGGGGACAAAGAAAATGAGTAAAGTGAATACTTACTACTGACGGGAAGGATCAAGAATTGTTTCTTGGAGATTCCATTTTGAGCTGGACCCTGGATGAAGAGGAGGATTTGATAACAGAATAGAGAAGAAAACGAGACTCACGGACGTAGGTTCTGCAGGGGGGTCTCTGGAAGATGCCGAGGTGGAACGTGGGGGCAACAGCTGGGAGAGGAAAGGGGACGGAGGGGAGTCTTCCCACTGCTGGGTCCGACGAAGCCTCAGCCTC
>NW_003852405.1:30650117-30660521 GCF_000181295.1 Otolemur garnettii
ATGACCTGGGAGAGGAAACCCTGAGAGTACCCAGGATTCTGGCAGCTAGAGGCTGTCGGCAGACCACATGCCCCACTTACTTGGTTGAAAGGCAATGGGGATGGGGGATATTTTCTCCTGGATCACAGCATGTCCCCTCATAGTCCAGAAGGCCTGGACAAAGACTAAGATAAAAAACACTTTGCCCATGAAGCTGAACGGATCCTGTGGATTATGGAGAGGCTTGAAAGAAAGGCCACCAAGGATCTGAGACTTTTTGTGGCATTTTGTTAGGAATCTGTTTCAGGAGTTAACTCCCAGATAGTTCTTCCCCGGCACCAGAACCTCTTAGAAGTCATACTGATAGTTGCCAGAGAGTGGAGCTGCCTGATGAGTTGGTGGGCGAGGACACAAAGGGGATGGAACATACATTGCATCTCTCTCTCTTTTTTTTTTTTTTTGTATCTCTTGTTCTTGGGTGACGGTATTCCTGTTGACCCTTCACCTTTACTATGATTACAACTAAAATGTTTGTAACTGACCCAATCTCTTCCTTTTACAGATGCTAATATTACCTTGAGTCCCACATACCCGTACTACATAAACATGCTCGCGTTGGAATAAGTTTTCATGTGTTTTCCATATATCGTTGTGCCCAGGTTGTTAAGTTACTGAATGGATTTGTTTTCATTTGCTCTCAGTCAATCATTCCATGTATTTAACTGTGTGGTCTTCTGGCGAGGGAATGGGATCAAAGACTGATTTTCTACTTACAAACTAAAGATAGTTTGTGTCCAAACGGAGGAAGCTCTCAGGGGTGGAGGGCAGCAGGTGGCTGTGAGGGCTGGGGCCCCTGGGGCGTGCATCCATTCTTGGCCAGCATCCCATGGTAGGATTTCAAAGTCATTCAAAAACTAGCAATGTTACCAAGTCTCAATAGGAGCACGAGAACCCAAGAGTAGAAAGAGCATATCAGGCGGTAGAAAGAAAAGGCCTGGAAAAATTCCTTGACTCACTGACAGGCTGCTGTAGTGTCCTTGCTTACTGTAATGTGACATCATGTGCTAGTCAGACCTCCGAGGAAAATGAGTGGAGAATGCATCAAATTGTATCTTGGTATTAGCATTTAATTTGGATTTTTTTCAACTCGTGTTAGTTTTTTAAATGATCATTTTGTTTGGTTAGTTAAATAAGGGATTATTCCATAAGCAGTGTATGCACCTGTCAATTAAACATTACTTGAGTTGCTTTTCTATTTGGGGAATGAAGCCATCACTCAGGCATGACCCTGTATTTGATAGGCACGTACCCAACTTTCACACACAGGGTGTCCATAAAGTTCATGTGCAGTTTAAAACGGTTATCCATATAGTGTCCTGTGTAGTGTCCAGAAGATAAGGAATAGCTTCTCATTGCTGCTTTTATGACAAAAATTGTAACTGTGAGGACAAACTTCTAAAACTTCCCAACACTTATCATATTGGCGTTTTGATGTCAGTTACGTGTTGAATTGTGTCTGGGACATTGTGTTTCATGATTTACACATCTGGACATCACTTTATATGATATAGACTTCCCAGTTCAGGTCACTATGGATTTATTTCAAACTGGAATCTCCTTCTTTGTATTTCGTGGCATCTTCTGGAGCCAGTTCCTTCATGTTGGCAGGGTTGTGTTCTTCAGAATTGTTATCTGTCTTATGTTTTTGGTAACTTCCTGTTTATTCTTCACAGGATACTTTCTACCAGACATAGAATAAAAAATAAAAAACCAAAGCTTAGAAACAATGGTGAAAAATGAAGGTAAATGAGTACCATTTATTTAAGATTTAAAGTAAAAAAATTTACACCAGAGCTGATGATCTTACCTTGCGCCATCCGTTACATGTACCTTATTTCTCAATGTTTCTGTCCTGGAAACTCTCCGCTGTGATTTACTACCATTTAATGGGTCCCCTTCTTTGCACAGATGGCAAGTTGATCCCAAAATAAGTGCAGGAAGTGTTGTTCTTCTACCGCTGTGCATTGGACGTCACAACTTGATTTCTCAGATTTGGGAATTAAAGTTACCATCGCATAAGCCATTTTCTCCACATGCATTATCTATAATTTTAATTTTCTCCTGCTTAATGAAAGAGGAAATGAAACTGTCATCTCTTTTTTTTCTGGGAGAAGTTTGATTTTCCATTCCACTGCCATCATCTTCCTTCCAATACCCCCAGCTCTGATGTTTGTGCTGAATTCATTCAACACTCTTGGGTTATTAGGATGTTGATGTGCTGATTATCGAGTCTGAGGAACCTTGGATGAGTAGAACACTTCTGCTTTCCTAATCCTATATGGTTTCTATGTCATTTACAATGTATTTGGGGAGTTAAAGCAAACACATAAAACTTTGGAGGAGAGTTGTTAAGTACTAAACTGTGTAGAGATGGGAAGAGAAAAATTCCTGTCACAGAAGAGAGAGCTCAGTTCTATGTTAAAGGTGAAATTTAATGTAGGAGAGAGACTTTTTCCTAAATTAATAGGAGAGTTCATATCATTAGGATGCAGTGTTTGCATTTATAAGGTAAAGTCCAAGTTGCAGCTGAGTCCTTCACCCAGGAGGTGTGCCATAGACCCCTACATCGTACCTGTCAGGTGGGAGCTTAACAACTCCCCTCCCCTCCTTCCCTCTTCCCCTTTTTTGAATTCAATTGTGTTTTTCTCTCATGTGGGCCTGTAGTTGTTCATCTACAAATTTTATATAGTATTGAGTACATGGGATGCTTACTTTTCCATTCTTGAGATACTTAGGAGAATGTTCTCCAGATCCATTCAGGTAAATACAAAAGATGCAAAGTCTCCATCTTTTTATGGCTGAATTAAATTCCATAGAATACATATGCCACAGTTTATTACTGCATTAATGGGTTGCGAGGCCCTTGGGTTGTTTATACGTGTTTGTGATTGTGAATTGGGCTGCTATAAACATTCAAATACAAATGTCCTTGTGATAAAATGATTAGTTTTTCCTTCTGGGTAGATATCTAGTAATGGGATTGTGGGATCAAATGGAAGATGTACTTTTACCTCTTTGAAGATTCTCCATACTTCTTTACAAAAGGGCTATCTTAGTTTGCAATCCCACCAAGAGTGCATAACTGTTCCCCTCTCTAGGGGAGAGCTTTTGAACTGAACCTTGAAGGGTATGGGTCAGAGGAGCATATTACAGGAAAAGCACAAAATATTCCAAGTGGAAAAAACCCACCAAGAATAAAAATAATGTCTTAACTCAGCCTGTACAATACCATCCTGAGCACAGGTGGGTTTCTTCTCTTCCATGGGTTTCCTCTCTCTGCCTTGCTCTCTCTCCCTGTGTGTGTACATGTATATGAGTAGGGATGTAGAAACCAAACCCAGTTTATAGTGGGAGCTGAGCCCAACTACTGATGAAACACCTTGCTTGAGTCAGTTCTACCCCCTTTGAACTGGCTGTCATGAGATTGATCCTATTCACTGTCTGAATCACTCATGAGTTCTGTCATGAGACTGACTTATTCACTGTCTTTACTAAGCTGACATAGTTTTACTATCTTTAGTGAGAAATGCTGTATTTTTTCCCTCAATATCCCTAATGAGCTTTTGTTTCCTGTTGTTGCCAAAATGTGAGAGGATTTTTTGACTTCAGTCTTATGGTCTGAGACTCAAATTTTAGTTCCTTTTAAAATAGGAAGCCAGGATGATACAAGCTGAATGGTTTTTATGCCCCTGGGAATGTTCAAAGTAAAATATGCTATTTACTAGTTAGAGCGGAACATCTGTAGAAAGTGTTTTTTGTTAAGAAATTTGTTCATTTATTTAATGAGGTAATACATGGGAGTAAATGATTCAACCAGTACAGAAAGGGCCCTGGGCTCTCAGAATCCTGCCCCATATATAGCCATAATTATCAATGTCTATGTATCCTTTTAAATAAATGTATGCATACGGTGGTTCTCCACCTTCCTAATGCCTCCTAATGCCACAACCTTTTAATACAGTTCCTCATGTTGTGGTGACCCCCCAACCATAAAATTATTTTCGTTACTACTTCATAACTGTAATTTTGCTACTGTTATGAATCATAATGTAAATATCTGATATGCAAGTTGTATTTTCATTGTTACAAAGGGGTCGCGACCCATTTGAGAATTGCTGATTTAGAAGTATGTATTTGTATGTCTTCCCCTCTTTGCTGGAGACTATGTTTCAAAACCTCTAGTAGATACCTAAAATCACAGATAATACTGAACCCTATATACACACTCTGTTTTTTCCTATGCACACATACTTATATAAGGTTTAATTTATAAATTAGACATAATGATTAATAATAAAATAGATAAATTATAACAATATACTGTAATAAAAGTTATGTGAATGTGGGGTCTGTTTCTCACTCAAAATATAATGTACTCACCTCTTTTCTGATCTCAGTGGACCACAGGTCACTGAAACCACGGGTAAGGGGAGACTACTGTCTACTACATGTATATATATATAAATCTTTCTTTCTTCATATAAATAATAGCATGCTATCATACTAGTCTATACTTTTTAAAATCTAACAGTGTATCTGGACAATGAATTCATCAGTACATACAGAATAACCCAGAAGTTTACAGAGAGGTCTTGAACAAAATGTATCAGATTCCTAAAATTGTATTATAATCTATACAGTTTGAAGAAATGATGTCCTCAATCCCCTTCTCTGACTTCTGGTAACTTAGAAAGGTCACGTCCACTGTCCTTTGTCTGACTCTTAAATCCAGTAGTTCCCTAGTAGAATCAATTCCTCTCTGTCCATATTCTTTAAATACTTTAAACTTTATACATACCTCATCTATTACCTTGATCATATTGAGAAATTTTTGTGTGCATGTTTTTACCCAGGAATATATTGTGAGTTCCTTAAAGCTTTTGTTTTTCTCTAGACCCACATCTCCTAGTGCAGGGCCTGTATATAATATTTGCTTGATTTAAAAAAAAGCAAGAGCTCCTGAACCCTCACTGTTCATAGGGTCCATATTTTTTCCTTGTTATTGTTATTTTTTAGTATTTGACTTGAAATATTTATCTCCTCCATGATAAGTTTTTAAAACCATGGAGCAGAAAAAAAGAATTATGGGTAAAAAAATAAAACAGATGTCACCTGGAAACATTTATACAATGTACCTTTTATAAACTTTTATAAGAAAAATAAATGATCCTCTCTATTTTGTGTTACAAATAGGAAAGGCTGATGTGGCCAAAATCAATCTATCAGCCTCAGACTGCAGCAGTTGTCCACAGATGTGTTTTCATACACCAGTGGCTCTCAATTTTCCTAATGCCGCGGCCCTTCAATACAGTTCCTGTGGGTTGCGACCCACAGGTTGAGAACTGTTGGCATACATGCTTCCTGAACCTGCTTTGCAACATATGCAGGCATTTGTGTGATACAAAAAATGCTTCACGTCATTACTTCAACAATTTTCAATTTGGCTTAGTCAAGCAAAGATTGCTTTCCCAGCAGGGTGGATTTTGTTACCATGACAAGACTATGACAGCACCGTGTTTTAATTTCTCTGTGCCCTGCTCATCTACATCATTCTCCTTTGCTTGCAACAGTTCATAGAACTGCTGGCTTAGATGCAAACAGTCCAGAGAATGATCTCTTATTTGTTCCTATTACAGAGCTGGTGGATCTGGTTTAACCATCCTTAACCAGAACATGGGCATTTTTCTTCCCTTTGCTTTGAAGATCATTTAAGACCCGTTTTTAAGCTGCCTCATTATGTCATTCAGAAATACAGTTCTCATGTATCAACTAATCAGGAAATTCAGAGCATTTGAAGTATGTGGAGAGAAACAGATGTTTGCTATTTAAAGTACTGCAGATGATTGTTTTTTCTTTTTCTAGTCAAAAGACGTTCATAGCCACTAAATAAATGCATTGTCTTTAAGTGCGCGTCCTTCTGTGTCACAGTGGTGAGAAATCTTCACAGTGAAGAGTCAGAAATGAAAATGTTCTGCCAATGTTCTGTTTAACTGTTCATTTCGCACAGTGGGGAGACTGGGTCAGGAAAACATCAGTGCATTTTACTCTTCTTAGCCTAACGTGAAAAACAGGTGACAGAAGTGACACTTGTTGGTTGCTTTGAAACACTTGCATGCCAAACGGGTTCAGCAGCCATTCTTTAATGCAAAAGAAGCTTAGTTGACTTTTTTCCAAAAGTCTGAACTTTATAGATGAACATAGATTTTAACATGTTAAGCAACTGAGATCTGTGTAGCCAAATCTTAAGTTAGCAGGAGTAAGAAGAATTATCCAACCATATTTAATCACTCATTACATTCACCCATACATGTTAAAAGAATTGTATCATTTAATACTTTGGTTGAAGCAGAATCATAATAATTATCCATTTACTTTGCAAAGAACATTCTAGTTATTTGGTGCAGCCTCCTGTTTGGGGGTAGGAAACAGAGGCTTAGAGAGGGGAAAGGCTTAGTCAAGATTACCTGGTTTGCCGGGCATGATGGCTCAGTCCTGTAATCCTACCACTCTGGGGGGCCAAAATGGGTGGATCACCTGAGCTCAAGAATTCAAGATCATCCTGAGAAAGAATGAGACCCCATCTCTACTAAAAATAGAAAATTAGTCCGGTGTTATGACAGGTGCCTGTAGCTACTCTGGAGGCTGAGGCAAGAGGATCACTGAGCCCAAGAGTTTGAGGTTGCTGTGAGCTATGACACTATGGCACTCTACTCAGGGCAACATAGTTGAGACTCTGTCTCAAAAAAAAAAAAAAAAGATTATCTGGTGACTTGGTGGCAAAGTCAAGGCTTAAATTAAAGTTTGTATGTTATAAGTGTAGCTCTCCCTTCTGTGTTTCTCGAAAGCCATTTTCTAGTCAATATGTCACCTTTAATATTGTGCAGTGTTTTGCTTGCTTTGTTTTTCCTGAATACACAAGTGGGCTGAGGGTAAGAGAAAATCCATCTCTATGCAATGGATGGAGGAGAGTTCAGACTGGTTCTAAATCTAGATTTGCCTCAGAAATATCTTAAATTTTTAAATTTCTTTGGTTGCTGAGTACTTTTGGAGTCCTAAGAATGTTTCCAAAATTACTGACTTTTCATTCAATTACACTATTTAGAAGAATTCAATAGTATCTATTGGTGAGAGACATACTGGCATGTAACAGTCTCAGTGCTAATTTGGGGTCATTGTGAAGTTCATCTGATGAAATGGGATTTTAGAAAGAGAGTGGGCAAGTAATGCAGATTTATTTGTACTCTTAGCTGCATGAAGTATTGGATCCTATTGTAAGAAACCCCTTTGATGAGCATGTATGTGCTAAGAGGGAAATAAAACTTAATGGAAATCAACCATGAGGAAGAGGACAGAGGGCCATGGATGAAAACCTCCCTAACAATCTGGGTGACAGGTGCACTTATAACCATGACTCAAGCATTACAAAAGTGATCCGTGTAACCAAAAATATTTGTTCTCCTGTAATACTTTGAAATTTAAAAAATGTCGGGTCAAAATGGAAAAAAAAATCCTTTTAAAATTAGATTCATGGCAGTTTGTATCTTGGACATTGTAGAAGTGAAGGTATATATTCTGGTCAATTGGACTTGTAACTAAGAAACCTAATGATGTTAAAGATAAATGATGTTTTTGTAAAATTTAAAAGGAAAAAAAATGCTAAAACTAAATAACCATCATGTATGATGCATGATTTAAAACTACATGAATACATAAACTTATAATCAGATGCCGTAAGTATTATTTGATTTATGGTCTATAAATAGATCATTGAGTATTTTAACCACTTCATTATATATATGTATATATATTTTTTGAGACAGAATCTCACTTTGTCACCTGTGGTAGAGTGCCATGGCATCACAACTCACAGCAACCTCCAGCTCTTGGGCTTAGGCATTCTCTTGCCTCAGCCTCCCAAGTAGGTGGGACTATAGGCACCTGCCACAATGCCCAGCTATCTTTTTGTTGCAGTTTGGCCGGGGCAGGGTTCAAACCCACCACCCTTGGTATATGGGGCCAGCACGCTACTCACAGAGCCACAGGCGTCACCCAACTTCATTATATGTTTTAATGGGTCCCTGCTATGGACTGAATGTTTATGTCCCCTCAAATTTGTAAGTTGATGTTCTAATCCCCATGTGGTGGTGATTGGAGGTGGAGCCTTTGGGAGGCAATTAGGTCACAAGGATGGTGACCTTGTGAATAGAATTAATGGCCTTGTAAGAAGAGATATGAAAGAGATGATCTCTTCATCCCCCCTTATTACAATGCAATACAATGGCATCCATCTAAACCAGATAGAGGGCTGACACAAGGAATTGAATTGTCTGGCACCTTGATCTTGGACTTACCAGCCTCCAGAACTGTGAGAAATAAATTTCTATTACTTAACCCACTCAGTCAGTGGTATTTGGTGTAGCAGCTGAGCTGACTAAAACATGGAAGCCTCCTTGGCACTGACAGTAAACACAGGCAAATAACCTATCTCCATTAAAATTGAGATGATACCTGTAATTACGTATAGAGAGATAGTTCTGAGAAACAAATGCTTTCTCTGCTTTCATAAAGGTATAAATAAGCATCTTAATAGTATGATACTAAATTATAACTTAAATTTTCTCCTTTGTGTTTATAATAAATATATTCTTATTCTTCTGTCTCTTGCATTACTATAGCAATTTAACAATGATAAATAAGCACAATTTCTCAGGATCCCAGTATGATTTTCTGAAACAAGGTCATGTATCACTAGCTTATTTGTGCTGCTTCAACCTTTTTCCAGAAGGCTCTTAAGGGATTTGTGAATTAAATCTTCCAGTGCATGTGATAAGCTTGCTTGGTAATTGGGCAGAAAGTGACCCTTAAATACAAGGTTACTTAACCAAATGCATTATTTAGGTCACATACCTCTTTAATGTTAAACACTTAGGAAGACACATATAATTAAGTGATCTTTAGTATTTCATGAATATATGTCATTCAAAATATTATTCTCATTAGGGAAAGGTGGAAACTCCACAAGTATTAATATTCAACCATCTGGACTATAACTTAAAGGAAAACTTACATCTTTGGATACATAGAATGATCTTCCATTTTGTCTTGTAAGACAAAATATGTACCTAGCTTTGTTTTTTTTTCTTTGGTTATGCTAAGTCTTTTGTAGCATGATACACGGGTATTTATTTCCTTACAAATTAATGACATGCTGTATTTAGTCTCTAAAGACCTATAACATAATTCTAATATTTACTACAGGGAAAATTAATTATAAAACCATCCTTTAAAAAATCTCTCATTTCCAGGTTTCGTGTAAAGAGCTCTCTTGTCTTTTATTGTTCATTTTCCTTTCTATGAAGTTCTTTGATTGCTCTTATGGATCTCTCTTCCTAGCCAGATCTAGTTTGATGGCATTCTCTATTATTTATTTCAAAGATCTATTTCTCTCTGAGACTGCTGGTAGGTGGCGTTTAGTAAGTTTAACTATAAGCTTCTTTGTGAATCCTACCCTACTTGAGATTTCAATGCCATATATTCTCGAGTTGTCCAGAATATTTGAATTACGTATGATGAACCCACTTTTTTTTTTTCTGTTTATGAGTATCTCTTCTTCAAACAGGAGAGGTCTGTAATGTTTGGAAAGAATCAGAGTTAAAGGCTACAGGGGAGGGGATTTGGGAAGAGGAGCAGAATGGGTGTGAAAGGCAAGCATTTAACAAACTGACTAGGAGGGTGAAATGAGAAAACTTTGGAGGGTTTTCTACATTTAAGTAATTCATTTTATCCTCTGTGTCCTTTAAGTTCTTTTTCTTTCTTCTTCTAGGATACACTGTTATCTTACCTGTTATATTTTGGAAGCCTTCTGCTGACCATCTCGTGTTATGTAATCATTTTACACTCTATTGCCTATAATCAATCAAAGGCAGTCCAAACTGTAGCCCACTATTAGAGTTAGATCCCCACACACCCCTTTGCCTGTCCTCACCAGAAGGATGGTAGCAGGGAAGCAGGGATGCAATTGTAGGCTTGCCTCTTTGGGGGTGTGCAGAATATAGCACAGGAGAATAAAAAGGCAGATCTTGGGTCGTGGACCTAAGATCCTTTTCATTCACTGCTTTTAGGACAATTGACAATGATTTCAATAAATCTATAATAAAAATATTTCCATAAAGATAACAATTTTCTTCAACTTCCGGCATCCCCTCTGGGAAGAATAGATGGAGAACTATTATGGTATACCATGTTGCAAACGAAATCAAACTACAAAAAAGCTTTATAACAAAATTTAAGAAACCCATTAGCCTGGGATTATGCTTATTTTTTTAAGCATCTCATATAGCAACTATGAAAAATGCTGTTTTCTGT
>NW_003852405.1:30660667-30662170 GCF_000181295.1 Otolemur garnettii
AAAAAAAAAAAATCAACACAATGCATTGTTTACCATCCTGGCATCTGAATGTCAGCTTGGCTAGATTTTTGTAGGCACCTCCTTATTTGATTGTCTTGATGTGCTATGGAGAACCGAGCACACATCTCTGAGGATTTGCATATTTGCAAATCCAGAAAGACCTTGAAAATATGGAACGAGATGTGTGTTGGCAGTGAAGGTTGAGGGCAATGTTTGGAATGCAGAATGCTAGGTTAACTTGGAAGGTTGGTGCTGAAGGATAGGAAGGTGGATTTTCTCTTTATTTTATTCTGCTCACCTCTCCCTAAAAGACAGGTGCCAAGAATATCAAGGAGGTTATGCGACAAGGGACAAAGACAGATGCTGGCCAAAAATTGTGGGCCAAAACTGAAGCTTACAAGAGAATATTCAAGAGCTAACCAAGGGTAATATTCCTGAAGGCAGAGGACAATGTGGGTTAACATGACATTCCTGTCATTTTTTGTTTGTTTCTTCTAGGGTTTCAGAACTCCATTTTCATAGGAATTATTCATCTATAATTTTGAATAAAATAAACCCAATTATCTTGTTTAAAATTAGACATATATTCAGAAAGGTAAAATGTTCAAATATATATTTTACTTTTCGTCTCTAAAGCAGATTTAAATGACCAACTTCAACGACATGTTTTGAAAGAGGTTTTACTATGTGCAAAAGGGATGGACTACTCCAGCTGGAATAGGCTGTGTTCCGGCGTGACACTGTGAGAAAGGCTACTTGCCTGTGTTGTGGCTGAATGTTGGTGACCCCCATGATCTGCATGTTGAAGCTTCAGCACCCAGTGTGATGGTATTTGGAGGTGGGGCCTTTGCAGATAACTGGGTTTAGAGAAGGTCATGAGGGTGAGGTCTTAACATTAGGAGGAGTGCCCCCCTTATAAGAAGAACCCAGAGAAAAGTTCTCTCTTTCTCTGCCCTGTGGGGAAGACCAAGAAGACAGCCAGATGTAAACAAGAAGGGGAGACTCCATCAAAACGTGACCATGCTGTCGCATTTTTCTGACTTCTCAACTTCTAGAATAGCAATAAATAAATATGTATTGTTTAACCTATCCAGTCTATGGTATTTTGTTATGGCAACTTGAGTTGACTAAGATATCTAGAATGGTCACTCAGACCACCAGGATATTGTGTATAAATGAGTATATCTTCATAATCATAAAAATGATATTTAAGAATCTATCCTCGGCTTGGCCCCTGTGGCTCAAGTGGCTAAGGCACCAGCCACATACACCTAAGGTGGCAAGTTCAAATCCAGCCTGGGCCCACCAAGCAACAATCATGGCTGCAACCAAAAAATAGCTAGGGGTTGTGGCGGCCTCCTGTGGTCCCAGCTACTTGGGAGGTGGAGACAGGAGACTCGCTTGAGTCTAGGAGTTGGAGGTTGCTGTGAGCTGTGATGCTACAGCACTCTACCCAGGGGGACAGCTTGAGGCTCTGTCTCAAAAAATATATATGTATATATA
>NW_003852405.1:30662235-30665472 GCF_000181295.1 Otolemur garnettii
TTAAATTCTCTAATTACTTTTATCAATTTCAGCAACCAGTAGGCAACCTACATATTTTAGCAACCAATATGGAAGTATCAGAACACGCTGATTCTAGCACTAATTCCCATTGCTTTTTCACAAATGTGTGGAGATGCCGGTTGGGACAGGATCTCTGTCCTAGTTTTGCTTTTACGTCCTTCCCGTGTCCTTCTGTGACCCTTGTCCTGGGTCTTCCTCTCATCTGCTGTGTTCCTGCACATCCTGTGAACACCTGGGTCAGTCTAAGCCAAGTAGACATTTTCTTGGTCTCAGAGATGATTGAAAGCTTAGCACATGTGTAGTCTCTTGGTCTAAAAGCATAATTTTAAAATTTGCAATATTCTAAGTTCTAGCGTGCAAGTGTATTATTTTAGTGATGTGTGAAGTCCAGTCTTCAAAATACAAATTTAATCTCTTATATTAATTTTGAAGTTCTCTTGGGGTTTTCTTTTGAAAATAATCTTGGCCTGAATGTTACCAGAAACAATCTTAGGACTGCTTAAGAATTACTTGCCTTTGGGCTGCTACCTACGTCTGCTTGCTGCCCACTGGAGGTTTGCTGGTTGAACCTTCTCCATCTGCTCTTGTGTGGTATATGTATGTATTGCAAGCATATGTAATTGTGACCATATGCCCTGGTAGTGTATAATCATTTCTTTCATAGCTACATTAAATCCATCTGGCATGAACAAATATAGTACTGTATAAGAAGCCAAATATGGGAGGAGATATAAAAAGTGGAAAAAGGCATTCTATGATATGTAAAATAGAATACTAAACCCCCTCCTGCTTTTAACCAAAAAAACTGCCAGCTTCTTTGTGAACCTTTCCAAAGTAAGTTCACTCATTCATTCAACAAATACTAGTTATCAACTACTACCGTGTTTCCCTGAAAATAAGACACTGTCTTATATTTATTTTTTCTCAAGAAGACACACTAGGGCTTATTTTCAGGAGATGTCTTATTTTTATTAAGTATAATACAACAATCTACATTTATTCAAATACAGGTAAGTCATCTTCTCCTGGAACCTGACAGGGGGAGCCGACCTTGTTGGTGGGGCTGGCGCTAGTGATGCTTGAACTCTTTTCCCCTAGCTGTTCACCCGTGTGCAATGGGATGCCTGTGACCGTGGTTACCACACACGCACCCATGCAAGTGCAGATGGCTTGGAGAAAGCTGTGGCAGATACAAGCAGTCTTCCTTACTGCTCTGCGCCAAAATGCATGGCGTGGCTATGCAGATATGCTGCATAGCCATGCCCATCACTAGGTCTTATTATCAGGGTAGGGCTTATATTTAACAAATGCATAGAAATCCTGCTAGGGCTTATTTTGGGGGTAGGTCTTATTTTGGGGGAAACACAGTAGTTGTAGAAATAAAGATATAGAGATAATTAAGTCCTAGCCACTACTCTCCAGTTTCCCACATTCAAGTGATAAAGACAACTAGGAACAAATAACGAAAAGTAAGGGAGCAGAGAGCAGGAGCTGCTCTTTAACCCGTGTGGCCAGTGGTGCTCCACAGAGCAGGAACGTGCCAGCTGGGTCTTGATGTTTTGACAGGTTTTAAGGGTAAAAGGGCATTAAAGGCAGAGGGGAAAGCTTTCCTAGTGGAGCCATTTTTTAGGTCAAAAACATTTAAATATCAACAATTTTCCATGTGGTTCAGCAAAATAAAAAGCCACTAAGATTTCGAGAGTGCATGGGTGATATGTGAGAGTGGACGGAAGATGAGAAAGTAATTTTGAGGAGCTTAGTAAAGGGGCATCTGAGATACTCTGTCAGCAATGGAAAGTCTTAAAAGATTTGGACCAAGGCATTTATATGTCGAGTTCTATATCTTATAAAATGCGGATGATGGGTCACAGAGGCTAACAGGCTGTTTGTGGTATCCGTCCAGATAAGAGATGATAAGGTTTCAACCTAGATAGTGGTCGTGGGCTTGGAAAGGAAGAAGCAGAACATTGCAGGGAGGAGGATTGGTGGGACTTGCCAATCAACTAGATGTGGGGGACAGGGAAGAGTCAAGAACGACAGAATTTTTAGCTTAAGTGAAAGAGTGGGTGGTGGGGAAGACAAGGAGAAGAGAGAAAGTCTGGGACCTCTGGGAGCAATAGAGTAAATTCAACTGTGGTTCTAACTGTGACCCTTCTGGGCCAGGCTGCACAGGTGGTAAGTTTAGATTCTCTGAGTGTAGCGATGAGGGAGAAAAGGAGATGCATGAGTCTGTTGAGTGGCTTTTTGATAGCTGACAAACTTGTATTAGAAAGGAAATGAATGTTTTAGAGAGGAGAGCAGTGGATACAAAGACAAGACGCCCTTGAACTTTGCTCTAGTGTACAACTTTTATTAAGTGTTAGAATTATTTAAACTATAAATATGGAGACATTAAATACATTTAAGATAAATTAATATCATTACTCACCTCATTCTCTCCTTCCACACACACACAAACTACCGCCTTTGTAATAGGATGTGCGTCTGCTTTTAGATTTTCTCCAAACCCAGATCCTTAATTGTATAGCTTCAATTTATTCTCCTCTGTATTTTTCTAGATCTTGTTTCTCTGATCTCTTCTCCTTTTCCTTTTTCCTTCTCAATCTTTAACACTGTGGATTCTCATCAGGAGCCCTGCTGCTCTCTTTCACTTTTTTTGTCCCTTCGATTTCATTTCTTGGTTCTGTCCTGCCTTTTGATGTCATTTTTGCTTTCCCTCCTTTACTCTGTCTTTGACCACTTATGTGCAGTTGACAAGAGCTACGAACAACACAGTTCAATAACTTGTCACATGTGTTGTTAACACGGACAGTCTACCTCCGGCAGCATTCAGGCCAGCTCTCTTTTGATGTGGTCCTCGGGGACGAAAGCCAACAATAGAGCAAGGCTATGTCCATTACAGAAAAGACAGGTGCCGGCCAGCCACATTCACAGAAGAAAATCGAAAAGTAGGATCTTTGATCACCAGTGGCTCAGAGAAAATATGCTTTTATCAAGTTGATGTGATTTTTTTAAAAAATGGAACAGAGTACTTTGAAAACTGTAGGAGAATAAATATAGGACTTGGTGCTCACATGATAGGTAAGTAGTGCTTTTTTCCTGTCTGTGCTAAAAATCCATTAGAGAGAAGTCCATTCATACCCATTTCATTCCGCGAGGCATCTGTGAAGCTATAACTCTCCCCACACTGTGGCATTTATCTTCATGCTGTCCTGG
>NW_003852405.1:30666937-30677341 GCF_000181295.1 Otolemur garnettii
TGATGCTGGTGGAGCTGGTGATGCTGGTGATGCTGGTGCAGCTGGTGATGCTGGTGATGCTGGTGGATCTGGTGGTGCTGGTGCAGCTGGTGATGCCGGTGGAGCTGGTGATGCCAGTGGATCTGGTGATGCCGGTGGATCTGGTGGTGCTGGTGGAGCAGACCTGGCCCTGGTCTCATTCTCTTCTGCATTGCTGCTACCCTGTCCCACACACTCCATCCCAATTCAGTCTGCACTCTGGTGCCTCATAAATCTCATTGAAATATCACTTTTGTTGTATCATACCCCTCTTCAAGAGCTTCCAATAGAAAATGAACTAAAAGTATAGTCAGGAATGACTTAATTTGTAAAATGATATGTTAGTAGTAGTCCTCATATTCAGCTTTACAGGGTTGTGGTAATGATCCAAATGAGTTAATGCATGTCAAAGTGAGTCATGACTCGCAGACTTTCCAACATATAAAGTATCGTAACTACGGCTTCCCCTGAGAGACAAGCCCACATTCCTCCACACCGAGAACTATTCAGTCATTTAATTGCACCACCCTCCTCCTGTGCTGCTGTCTTTGTCCTGCTGTCACAGAAAATCACAGGCTGGATAATTTATAGTGAATGGAAATTTATTTAGCACACAGTTCTGGGGGCTGGGAAGTCCAAGACTGAGGAACCGCCTCCTTGCTGTGTCATAAAATGGCAGAAGGCATCTCATGCAAGAGAGAGGGACAGCAGGGGACACATGATTCCTTAATCACCTCTTTAAAGATCTCACCTTTTTGGGCGGTGCCTATGGCTCAAAAGGGTAGGGGGCCAGCCCCATATCCCAGAGGTGGCAGGTTCAAACCCAGCCCCGGCCAAAAAAAAAAAATCTCACCTTCCAAAACTATAACTATTACATTGACGAATTGACAATTAAGTTTCCGACACATGCACTTTGGGCACATAGTCAAACCATTGCTGCTGCTTGCTGCCTTTCTCTTCAATTTTGGTTCCCACTGTTCATCTGTCAGCAACCAGGACCTAACCTGGTCTTACCTCCTCCTCAGGGCCTTTGCACCTGCTCTTCCTTCTGTAGGAAATAGAAGTCACACAGTCTCCTCAGAGAGCCCCTCCTTATGAACCCCCTATAAGTAGCACTGTGTTTGTTTTCTTCCTAGCACCTGTCACACAGTCTGTTGTCATCTTATTGACTGATCTTTACTTATTTATTACTTGTTTTCCACACTAAACTATGAGCTCCATGAGAGAAGGCTTCTTGCCTGTCTGGTTCACCCAGGGATTCATAGCACCTACCATAGTACCTGACACAGAACAGGTACCCAATTAATGTTATATGAATAAAAGAATAATTTGATATTTTTCGGTCCCATAAGACTAATCTATTTTGTCATTTTTATTTATTTATTTTATTTCAAATTAATATGAGAGTATAAATTTTTAAGTTACATTGTTCTCACTTCCAGGGTAAAGTTCCAGTTTTAAAAGAGCCCCTCACACAGGGGGCGTGTTCTCTGCCCTCACAATGTGCACATTAAGTGACACCCACCTCATGTCCTCCTCCAGCCAATAATCCTCCTCCTTCCCGCCTCTCCCCGCCTCTTGTCCTCCCTCCGGCCAATAATCCTCCTCCTTCCTGCCTCTCCCTTCCCACCTCCCTCTGCTCCTGTCCTAGACTACATTTGTGTTTTATTGTTCATACGAGCATGTCGTTATTTATGTATTGGTTTCACATTAGTATTTTATCATTTTTATTTCATAAGAATTCTATGCATCTGGCTCTCCTATTCATCCCCATTATATTATTATTACATTATATTATTCTTATACTTCCTTTTGCCTACAATGGACCTCTTTTTTACGCCAGTCAAATGTTCTCTGTAATTCAAGTCTTTAGCCCATCCCTTGTAATTAAAGTGTTTCACATAATGTAACTCACACTGCTCTTCTTTCACTCAAACTAACTATTTCTATGTATAGTATTTATTTTTACCTCTGCATTTTAAACTGTATTTATTTTTAATGTTAGACTTTTAGGTGTGTTTGTCTCTTTTTAAAAATCATAAAATTAGAGTCCATAGGGGTTAGAATTATATTTTTTCCCACTTTATATCTCTTTCTCCTTGAAAATCTAGGCCTAACTCCCTTTCATCCTGCCCCATACACATAACCCGCCCGTGTATATATGCACACACACACACAGAGAAGCAAATGGTAGACACTTAAGCAGTAGCCACTGGAAAAAAATTGCTAGGGTGGTTTTATTAAACCTGGAGGAGGAAGAACTTACATCTTGGGAGGCCTTAGAAAATATGGATCATGGATCCTCCATGATCTTGTGGCAGGAGAGAGGATGGCAATAGGAACTGAGACCTCTTATGTATGTGGAGTTTCAGTGTTTCGTTGTAATACAACTGGGACTGCTCTTGGACAAAATTAAGTGTGAGATTCCCTAATGACTCCCAGACTTACTATTATGATGCTATTCTGAGTATCTTATGTTGAGACGAGAGAGACTTACCAGAATAGTTTGTGATATATTTTATGTCTAGTGATTAAAGAAATACATACTGTATATGTGTACACAGACACAGACACACACATATTATATTAACTTAAGGAAATTCAGCTAATGACAACTGTGATCGTTGTATATTTACAATGGCAGGATTTAAATTGCAAATTGCATTCCAGTGAACATGAATTTCAAAAATTGTATAAACAATTGAATGTGAAATATAAAATTATTCAGAAACAAAATCCAGCCACTTGCTATTTGCTGTGATGGATACCACCCAGATCTAGAATATGCTGGATAATGAATGTAAATTTGACTTACTTGAATTCTGTGAGAATATATGACATTTGGTTATTCTAATCTAGTCATGTGAAATATGTTTAATATTTAATAATAGTTTCAAAGAAAAAAATATATATTTCTTTTTGCATAATTCACATGGGTTGTTAGAAATTATTAGATGGGAAAATTTTATTCTTTTTAACAATTTTTTAAAACAAATCTCACTAGTAGCTGTGATATATTCTGTAATTCATTCCAGTCAACATCCATTCCAAACCATCCTTTCCTTTGCTCCCTGTGTTATAGAAGCTGAAAAGTTAAGTACTTTTTCTAACCACTTTCCAGGTAGGAAGGGCCATGAAACATAGTGATAACCAATGAGCTAAAAGGAAAGTCTGCAAGAGGAACTTTATTTTCTAAATAAAAAGACAAAGCCTGATTAAAGTGATTCAGGTGTCTTGAGTCAACCTGTGACATGAGGCATAAACATGAAAATAATTATCTACAAGCTAAGGATATGGGAACAGAAAGATGAAATGTGTTGCATACCCAATGACATAGCTGCATAACGCATCAAACCCGCTCAGGACGGCCAACTGCTCACTTCTTGCTTTATGAAACACATAAATTCCTTGAAATTTAAGCCATTCTTTCTGGTTTTGAGTTTCCTGGTATTTGCAGCCAAATATATTCTTAATAGATACATCACTTAGGTTTAAATTTAAAATGGATTACACAGAGACTATATCAGGTAATTTCATATCAATAAATATTTAGAAAATGTTTAGTTTTATCTTACAATCCTTACACAGTTTAAGTCCCTTATTTTTGTTAGTAATAATGACCCTATTGTTACTAGTGATTCTATATTGTAGCCAGCTTGTACATAAGATAGATTGGTAATATTTACATAAAAGAATTTGTGGACTACTTCAGCCTCTAATCAAATTATTAGAATTTCCCATTATAATAGTTGGAATTTTCCATTTTGGCGAACAATTTAAGAACAGAAAGATTTAGTCTTTTTCCAAGTTTTTGAAAACGTCTGTAAGATGTGAATGTATAACGTTCTAACATTTTTATTGATTCATCTAGTAGATACATGTTAAATGCCTCTGCTTCTTTCCCATGGATAAGCACGATTCTGTGTACAGTCTCACAAATCTGTTAGTTTTCTTTCAAAAATCAGTAGTAATCTCCCATTTCAAATAAAGGTTTACCAAAAGCATGAAGCTTGATGTTGCTTATGCACAATATGTCCTGTTATATTTGGTTTTCTCTGAAAACTGTAATAAATGCCAAACAAATAAATAAAAAAGTTTTGGTAGGGAAGTTTTGTTTTGTATCTGTGTGACTTAAATCATTAATGGCCCAAATTTAATTTTTCAATCAAGATGAGTAGGTAGGTCTATAATTCCAATAAGGAATTTTACTTCAAATATATCACTAATGATTTTCTATCTCATAGTTTAATTCTATTAAACTGAGTTACTTTCTTTCCCCAGTGTCCTTATTGTAATGGTTAATGTTGACATTATTTCTGAGGCTACTTCTATTGCTAAGGGATGCTGAATCAATACTCCCATTACTCTCTGTTTCAAAAATTAATTAATTTTTGATTAGATAATATATGTGATTGTTATTCAATTTAAAAGATACAAAATGATGCGCAGTAAAAGTGAAAGTAGGTGTTCCTTACCTCTTCCCAGCCACAGAGTTCCCTGGAAACAACCAGTATTTCCAGCTCCTTCTGTAATTTTACCCAATATTATTTAAAATGTACTCTGTCATTTAATGGACATTTAAACAGTTATAAGTAGAAAAATGTTTTGCAATTGAGGTAAATGGATTGCCAAATTAACTTCTAAGACTAAATTTTTTGTCTCATGTTCTGAAAGCACCACGATGATTAAAGGAATATCCTTTAAAATGTTAGTATGGAGATTAATAAATATGGATTCTAAGCAGAAGCAAACTTCTGAAAAAATACTCTTTTAAAGAAAAAACAGTGTTCATTCATTGCTTCAACAAATATTTTTGAACATGTAGACTGTATGTAGACATTAACCTATCCCAACAAGATTATTGAGTGTTCCAAACCAATGTGGATTCCCTGGACTAATGTCCCAAGGCTATTAAGAACTGGCTTTCCTTGTGGTCCCCTCTGTAGTACCTTTGGTCTTCAGTGCCAGCTATAATATGAGCAATAACTCTGATCCAGCTCTCATTTGCCAGCAATTTGCAGAGTATTTTTTTTACCTATTGACAGAGCCTTGAATATTATGCAAGTTATACAAAGATGATGAATACCAGAGTAAGACCAATTTCGTCTAATCTTTCCCCATTTTAAACAAAATACATATTTATATAGGCATCATTGAAACTCCTCTATGTAAAAAGTGAGGTTTTATTTTCATTTACAAATAGAAAATATAAATCAAAACCAGATAAATCTATTCTCTCAAGGCCATGGAAACCAATTAAAGCTACTCCCTCAAAAGCAAATTCAAGTAGTATAGAATAAAAGATTAATCATATAGGATATGGAAGGTTTTTTGATCCAATTATTCAGAATAAGTAACTAAAACACATAAGTACTCAAATATCATTTTATATGATCTATAAATTAGAAAGGCATTATCAATGTCATCCTGTGTTTTTCCTTAGGGTATAGAGTTATTTGGTATATTTCAGTTTTCAGCAATAGTCTAAAATGTGTTAAAAAATATTTGTGCCAAACTAATTCTTTGCTCAGTCATTGGATACCAAAATTAACTTCAAAGGTAAATGTAGACTTCAAGACATCTTTAAAAAAAATTTTAGGAGACTTGAAAAACATGCACTAATATTAAATACATGAAAATACACATTCATGAAATTAAAAGCTCATTTATGCCCTCCTATTACATTTCTGATTTCAATAACAGAGTGAAATTCTTCAAGATAATCTTTAACCTCTTGTTACAGAAACAGCCAGTGTAACTTGTTTACTACTAAACCCCCAGCTCACAGGCACATAAAAATGGTGCCCTCCACAATCTAAAGGTTGGGGAGCAGAGCAATAGAAAACTTGTAGAAAATGTGTCTGGGAAGGAGAAGAAAAGCTGGAATCAAGGGATAAGTGTGTGATTAACACCTTCAAACTCAAGCTCCTAGAGGACGCGCCTCTTAAAAAGCCACCAGATTCTTCACCAGATTATCTGATGAAGAGTGGGGAAGTAAAGTATATTTTAGCTTAGAGGCAACTCTGCCCTTAAATAGCTCAAAATATTTTGAGCCAGCTGACTAATTAGTATCAACACTGACAATCTATTGAATTCAAGGTACCTTCTGTGGTTTGCCTGGTGTATCTCAATGCAGCTGGAAAGATGGCCCCAAAGTGCATTGTCCTACAGGAAGTGAAACATTCATTGTTTCCTGCAGAAGACTTTTGTAGTAGGAATCAGAGCAGTAACAGGTGACTTAATGACATCATTCAGGTGGCAGCAAAGCCACAGAGGACCAAATGCTTCTGGACTTTAGGCTATAAATGCAGCCATGCTATAGACAGATGCACCCAGGTGACATCAAGAACTTTAAAATGAGAAGTGAGCTTCCAAGTGGAATGACAGGCAGTGGACAGTCCCTACCCTGACTCATTAGGCGGGAATGAATAATCTGTTGGAGCATAATAACTTTTAGGACTTTTGTTCTTGCTCTAATGCTTGAAATAAATGACCTTTCAAGACAGGTGATCCCACTGGAATTCCATCTGCCACAAGGAAAGAAAACCAGTAAATGCATCAGTTTCTGGATGGAGTAGATAGCGGTCCCTGAGTAGGAAGCAAAATAACAGTTTCTGGAGAATAAGAGCTAACGTGGAACTGAAAAATGCACTTATCAAACAAAACTCCCTTATCACCTCTCTATTAAATCCAGTGGCTTTTCTATTTGTTTCTTAGTGATTTATTTTACTGGAGACAGCAATGATCAGGTGGCATGCTTAATCTTGACCAAAAAATTGAATCTGTAAACAACACATTCACTATATTGGGAAAAAAAATTCTGAAATTTGAAAAACAATTTTCACTGGAGCCCACTTATGATGTATTAGCCTGTCAGTTACAGGTGTGTCTCACTAATCATTCATGCAACGTAGATGGCTATGCCTGTAGCAGGCAAGACCCTGCTAACTAGGGCCAGAGAGGACTTTGTGGTATAGGTCAGAGATCAGCAAACTTCTTCTACAAAGGTTCAGGCGATAAATATTTTAGCTTTTGCAAGCCAGATGGTTTCTAATGCAACTACTAAACTTGGCTATTTAGACAATATGTTATGTATAAGCAGTATATGCATGACTATTACTATTTTCCAAAAACCTTTATTTACAGACTCTGAAATTTGAATTTTGTATAATTTTCATGTGTTACAAAATATTACTTTTCTTTTGATTTTGAAAGTGACATAAAAATATAAAAACTGACTGGGTACTGAGGCTCATGCCTATAATCCCAACTCTTTGGAGGCCAAGACAGGAAGATAGCTTGAGCTTAGGAGTTTGAGGTTGCAGTGACCTATGACTATGTCATTGCACTCCAGCCTTAATGACTGAGCACAATCTTGTTTCTACCAAAAAAAGGAAAGATGTGGAAACTACTTCTAGCTCATAGTCTACACAGAAACAGGCAACATACCAAATTCGGCCTGTGGATTATAGTTTGTTGCCCCAGGTCTAGTTTATAATAGATGGAATATAGGTGCCTTCCATATATATGCACAAATGTTCTGTAGGTCCACAGAGATGGCAGGGAGCTCTTCTAGATGAAAACTTCATAAAGGAGGTGACATTTAAGGGGATTTGAAGATTGGGACTTACAAGATGGGGTGGAAATCCACCCTGAGGCCCTCCTGAGAGTAGGAGGGAGCAGCACTGTTAACGGTCACTCTAGGACAGTTGGTGTGTACTGTACCTGCCCCATGCAATTAGGATAATCAGGTACCCCAGGAGGGGAAGTCTGGAGGTGCCATGAGCAGAGAGCTCCAAATGTGATCAAGAAAAAGTGTGTGTGTGTGTGTTGATAAGTGAGAGAGTCCAAAGTGGTTAAAGAACATTGAGAAGGTGGGTGACAAAGCTAGCAAGGTAGTCTGGGGCTTGAACTTGTAGGTTCTTAAACATGAAGCCAAGACATTTGGAAATTATTATTAACAAATAGGCACTGGAGGTGCTACAATCTTTAAACTACAAAGTAGCATCATCACATGTTGCTGGGATCAGTGAAGCGCAGAATGCATTGGATCAGGTGCAGACAGCAGCAGACAGCAGCAGACAGCAGCAGACAGCAGCAGACAGCAGCAGAAGCCCAATTAAGACACGATGGCAAGAGAACATAAGAAAACCTGGACTGGGTCCAGGCAACAAGAGTGAAAAGGAAAGGGTGGATGAAAGGCACATCAGAGACAAGTCAAGAGTACTTGTCAATCAAATACAAAAGGTGAGCTCAGAAAAAGGGAAAGTCAAAGGAAACTCCCCACATTTTAAGTCTGGGCATACTGTGTTTGTGGATTGGAGAGAGGAGAAAAAGGGAAGCTGCAAGTGCACATGTAACTGGACTCCTATTCTCATTATAAATCAGAAAATGCATATGAGGCAGCAATAGCCCTTCTGTAGTTTAACTTCTGAAAACACTTTCATGTCAGGGCAGCTCAATCTGAATTATGTGGCTCTCTAATAGATGTGGGCGTGAGCGGCTTGTTTTCCAGAAGTGGGATTTTGATTTGGAGGGAGAGTGAGAGAGAAAATTAGACTTGTTTCCTTGTGACTATTCTTTCTGGGACCCAGTCGGATGCAACTCATCCTCAGCTGAGTACAGCGGTCCTGTGTGCTTGCCGTGAGAGTAGAGAGGGATCCACCTGAGGATAAGACCCGACAGACCTCCACCCTCCACACCCTCCAGAATGGTTTCCGGCCAAAGACTTGTGTCCTTCAGTATCTCAACAGCTGTCTTGAGAGTAAGAAAATTTATCCACATTAAATCCTTGGTTCTTAAAAAATAACTCATTTTTCTAGAGAACATTTAGGATTGTGACAGATGCCCTGAAATCAAAAGAAAAAAAAAATGTAAGTTGCTACAACTCCTATAAACATTTGAGTTTCTGCTATGTTCCTTGACACGCAGAATGGTGCCCAATCATTTTTTTTTGTTCAAATCCAACCTTCCAGTAACTTTCTGCACATGATTTTTTTTTTTATGGAGAGAATATATCTGAGGGAAGTCAGAGAAACAGATAAATTAATGGAAAAATAGCAGCTACTTGTAATTACGTAAAAGTATACACACACCTATTTTCAAAAGAAATTTTTAATACAATAAAGGAAATCAAATTACTACAGAAATGAATTTAAAAATGCTAATGTTCTTTCTACTTGAGACTTGTGAGTTCTCCATTCATAATTTTCAATTTGTTCAACATCCTCCCATGTTTAAATAAGGTAGAATTGACTGATCTGGCCATGAGGTATGGTCTGCTATTTCTCTAAAGCAGTGTGCCAGTAAAACAAGGTAGACTTGAATGTATCATTCTCCTTGGTCCCATAATAGAATCCCCAAACACTTGAAGTTGTGAATTACTGAGAAATGCCAACCCACTGTGGCGAGATCCTGCTGGGGGAGTGGTTGTGTGGACACAGTGTGGTCTCCGATGCTTCACTAGGACCTTGGCACCAAAAGAGAAAGAGAAATTATAGTGTAAAATCCCACACGGCAGCAAGACTCAAACTGATGCTCGTTCATCAGCGCCAGTAGTCAAGGAATATGGGCTTTACTTTTTAAAAAATCTCTATTTGGGCTCTGCTAGTTTCTTAGGCTCTGTCCTTTAAAACTGGTAAATTTCTTTCATTTATCTTTCTAGATGTTCACCTTTCTCCATGCCAACCGCATAGTAACATGATAACAATATTTAGCATACAGTCACGATAAGTACAGGAGTTCCCTCTGTATCTGTGGCTTTGTTTTCTGTAGCTTCAGTTACCCAAGGTCATCTGAGGTCCAAAAATATGAAATGGAATATTCCAGAAGTAAACAGTTCATAAGTTTCAGACTACCCACCGTTCTGAAACCTCATCGAGCAAACTCCAGCCAGCCCAGGACGTCAGTCATCCCCTGCCCAGCGTCTCCATGCCATCTGTTCTGACCCGCCCTCCATCACTTAGTCCTCATCTCCATTATCGGATCAACCATTGCAGTATTTCAGTGCTTGTATTCAAGTTACGTTTCTTTTACTTAATAAACTCCAAAGTGAAGACTCGTGATGCCAGTATATTGTTATGATTGTTCTATTTTAGTGTTAGCTATTGATGTTAGTCTCTTTCTGTGCTTAATTTATAGATTAAACTTTATCATAGATATGCATGTATAATAACAATTGTGCAGAAAAAACAATGTATATAGGGTTCAGTATTATCTGTGGTTTTAGTTATCCACTGGGGGTCTTGGAGCATATCCCCCAGGAATCAGGGGAGAGTACTGTGTGCATTATGGTATGTATGAGATGTAGGTATACAGACCTCAGACATAGACACACAGAGTTACTGATGTGTAATGACAGCTTGGCAGCCAAACTGACGGTGCTTC
>NW_003852405.1:30677425-30680135 GCF_000181295.1 Otolemur garnettii
ACACCAATGCTATAGTTTCTCTCCTTCAGTTTCTTACCTGCAGGCATTCCCTGTTAGGTGTTGGGCTATTAAAAACTGCTGCAGCAGGCTGGAACCTGATCCTGAGCAGGACGCGTCAGAATGCATGAGGAACAGATACTCAGCCCACCCCCCAGCAGGTGCCACTTTCAACGGTTAAGTTCCTTCAACAAAAGAGAACTACAGTGGCCGCTTTCTTCTCTTGCTGTTTTTATTCTCATAATTCTTAAATTCAAATTAAAAATTCTTAGTTTGAAACTGAATTTTAACATATGATAGTTTATTTCTGGATTGACCACAATTAACTTTCTCTCTGAAAGGTCCATTTTCTGCAGTGACTTAAAGAACTATAGGAATGTGTGTGATTAATTTTAGATATAGCTATATTGGAACTTTACAGAAAATTGTAATTATATGAACATGACTAAATAAAAAAGGTTCAGTGGTGGATTCCTGGATATTCACCTGTCTCTGTTACCAACTTTCTCGTGCACCTTAAGTAAGTCAGCTCACCTTACTACCCTAAGAACCTTAAGCTGTACTTGGGAAACTCACAAAATTATGTAAATGAAAGCAATCAAAGTGTATTAGGTGTTATCAAGGTAAGGTATTTCTGTGTCTGTTATGCACAATTATTATTCATTACTATTACAACTACTGCCACTAAAAAAATGTGTGTCTAACTTCGACCTGCCTGTACTGAAAATTAGAGCATTCTATGTACCTTCAAGATCAAGAACTTTCTGTTATAAAAATTCTTATGTGCAAGCTTTAATCCTGTCAAGTGGGTTGATTTTTTTCTTTAAAAATAAAAAACGATGATTTTTCTGCTCACTTTTAAGACTTTCCAGATCACTTACAAACTGAACGAGATAAAGTAATGGGAATAGGAAATACTGTAGTTGAAATCCTGGTATTCCTGCTGAATCCTAAACCTGCTTGGTTTGTGACTTCCAGTAACTCATTGAGTCTCCCAGTCAAATTTTCTCCAAACCTAATTTAACATTATCTAGCTTCTAGGATAGCTGGAAAAATCACAGTGTTAGGCATTTTATATTTTCAATACTTCATGTACATTGTCCCTGGAAAGTTGTAATTCAACTCCCCACAGAAAGTTCAATATAGTCAATCCTTCATTTCATAATGTTACTCTTACCATGTGTATAGAGAGAAAATGGAGAAGGGGGCCTGGGAAATGGCTAATTATTTTATACCATGTGTTGGAGAGACATGAAGAGGAAAATCACAAAATCCAACAGCTTACATTGCAGTTTTAAATTTAAAAAAAAAAGCTACTTGATGTAGGCATACTTTAGTCTCTAAAAATATATTACAAACAAAGAACCAAGAAAAATAAATACTAAGAATTCTGAGAGAGCTTATTTGATCATGCAACTATGACCTATGTGTGTCTGCTAAAGTCATTGATTACAAAAATACATCTGGTCTACCTTTCAGAATTATTGGCTATAAAAAGGCACATCACTGTTATTGTCTATTTCTCCCTTCTTTTATTCTGTTCCATAAATAAGAAGTCCTCAGGACCTCTTTTAATTCTTCATTCCTCTTTGTCTTTAGGAGTTGTACAGATGTTCTCTGCTGTGTGGTCTTCGTCCTGGCCATCCTTGGCTACATTCTTTTAGGACTTATGGGTGAGTAAATACAGGTAGAGATAATATTTAGCATTTGCTAATGAAATAACTAAGTCAGTGTCACATGTTTAAAATTAATTATTTTTTCCCCAAAAGCCTTCTTATCATTGTCTTTTCTGAAGGGAATGCATCTCACCAGGATATATTGAGTAAAAAAATAAACACAGAATAGTTATGTCAAAGGCAAGCCCAAATTACTAAAGTAAAAGCAAGTGTAAAGAAGAAAGAAAAAAATATTAGAGTTTCCCTTTTAATCATTTTTACTTTGAAGTCCTATCAAACAGTTAATTATGTTCATGTTGCTATTCACGGTTATGTTTTAGGACCTAGATAGGTCTAGGTAATATATAAGCTTTTCTTTTTACAAGGAAATAAAAAAGAAGAAGGAACAATTAACCACTTTACTAGATAATTCATTGACACATAAGAATTCCTATTCTCTGGTCTATCAGAAAGAGATATCCTTTTGTTTATTGTTAGGCAAAGGATTTTTCTATGAAAGTAAAAGATGAGAAATCGAGAGATTCTTTATTTGGATTTTCAAAGACTATCAGAGGAACTAGTCTGAACATTTTCGATAAAAATATTTCACAATTCTATGTGAACCTATAATACATCTTCCCCCAGAAACATGAGTTGTACTCTGTATCTTTGCCTTAGGAAACTTTGACGTGTTGTTATTAAGATGAAGGTTGTGAAAGTCCTATATTAGCTTCCAGTGCCAATAATTAAGGGCACGGCATTAATGTGGACAGAACGTATTAGCAGAAAGAAAGCTGTGCCCTGCCTAGGGAACAATGGAAAATACTTTTCTCTGTTCTTCAGCTTTATCTTCCAGTAGGAGAAATACTCCGAAAACAGTAAGTAATTGAAAGTCATTTCCAAAAAAATAATCTCAACATTGCACTGCAAATTACATACAATTGGATAATGCAAAAAAATTCATACAGGAGAATAAGAAGAGAGAGAAAAAATAAAGGAACATAAACCACAAAACTAAATAATATGCTCTTCTAAGGCCTTCAGAACATTTTTTTTTT
>NW_003852405.1:30680155-30682103 GCF_000181295.1 Otolemur garnettii
CCTCAGGCGAGATGGGAAACTCACCTTTTTATTCAAGATCTCCGTGTTCAGTATGTAAATTCACATAAGGAAAATGGGGTATAAATATTCCTTAATGAATAACTATGTTCAACTTAGATTAACTCAGTGACACCCCTAAATCAATTCCATTGTTACTGCTTGAAACAAGTCAAGTGACTCACAAAATTTACTAAGCGTTTGTGTTCTCCTCCTCCCTGAGCTTCAGATGTCCTCACTAGCTTGTCTCCACGGTAAACTTACGTCTTTAATTATATCCAATGTTGGACTAAAAGAAGCATGAAGGAAAACAATCGGCAGAGGTTACTACAAGCGCTGGGAATTTGTAACATGAAATAACATATACTTCTGATTAGATGACGCTAAGTCAGTTTCACTCATGTATTATAACCATCAAGACCAAGAAGAGTCGTGATTCTCTCAAAATCTACTGAAAAGAAACCATTCTTTGCCCTTTCTGTGGAACACGGCCAGCCAGGGTAGTTCTTGAAAGACACATGAGACTGATGAAAGACAGAAACTGTTCCAACTAATGAAGTAGAATGAGGGTGAAAGGTGATCAAATCTTCTAGCAAGATCAAACTAACTTTTATGCTAATAGCCCTCCTTTTGTCCTAATTCATTGAGGGTTGCCATTCAATTATGGTACTAACAAGAAAAAAGGGTAGGAATATTTATTATGCAAATTATTCTTTGCTATCTTTTTGCTAACATTATGTATACAATAATAGCATAATTTTAACTACATTTTTTATTTCATTTTCTTTCTCAGTGGATTTCCAGTTGAGCGATTTAGTTCTTTTTTTTTAAATTTCGTGTTAATGTGCAGGTACGAACAATAAGGTTATGATGTTTGCATCTCTTAGGTAGAGTCCCTCTTGTAGTTGTGTCCTGCACCCAAGAGGTGTGACGTAGATCCTCACAATGTCCCCACTAAGTAAGAGAACACTGATTCCCCTTCCTCCTCCCTTATTCTCCCTCCCCACAGCTTGAATTGAATCGAGTTATTCTCTTATGTGGGTGTACATTCGATTGTCCACTAGCTACGTATTAGTATTGAGTGCACTGGATACTTGCCTTTCCATTCTTGTGATACTTTACTAAAAAGAATGTCCTTCAACTCCATCCAGGTTAATATAAAAGATGTACAGTCTTCATTATTTTTTTGGCTGAATAGTATTTTACATTGGAGACATTAATGTAGCATGATGCACAATCTGTGAATTGAATATGAATATAAGATAAATGTTTATACAACAAACGATGTTTGAGCTCCTGCATCTTTGGGACATATCTTTCTTTTTTTTATTTTTGTAGATTTAGGAAGAACAAGTGAAGTTTTGTTCCCTGGATAAAGAGTGTGATGGTTAAATCTGGGGTTTTAGAGCACTTATAACCTGAATCACATACACAGTACCCAGTAGGTTTACTTGGTTTTACTTTTTGCCATAGAATTGAAATTTGTTGCATAAGAGAAAGAAGATTTGAAATTGGGCAGATCCAGAGTTTTCTCACTTTATTTGGTGGGCATGGGCTAGTGATTTAACTTCAGTTTCTTCCCCTGGAGAGTGTGGAAGCCCTGCTCACCTGTCCAGACTATTACAAAGAGTAAATGAAATAATACCCAGCTGCACCAGTAATGCTAAACAATAGCCCTCGGAAGTATTTTGTTTGTTACCATTGTTGTAATTTAGTTTTTCCAAATTCAATGCATTTCTTTTAAATGTAATTTACTACATTGTTTCTATGGCAACCCAGACTTGGGGTTATTAAAGTTTGAACGTGCACAGAACTTCACAAAGATCTCATCCTGTGACCGAGTCTTTTCAGTAGGAGGCCTTGTTCTATAATCAAATAAGTCTCTCCTCCGTATCGCAGAGCTGGTCTGGTGTACTCCACAGAGAAATGCTTTCAGTCCTTATACAGAGTG
>NW_003852405.1:30682317-30735676 GCF_000181295.1 Otolemur garnettii
CCTGAGCTTCAGATGTCCTCACTAGCTTGTCTCCACGGTAAACTTACGTCTTTAATTATATCCAATGTTGGACTAAAAGAAGCATGAAGGAAAACAATCGGCAGAGGTTACTACAAGCGCTGGGAATTTGTAACATGAAATAACATATACTTCTGATTAGATGACGCTAAGTCAGTTTCACTCATGTATTATAACCATCAAGACCAAGAAGAGTCGTGATTCTCTCAAAATCTACTGAAAAGAAACCATTCTTTGCCCTTTCTGTGGAACACGGCCAGCCAGGGTAGTTCTTGAAAGACACATGAGACTGATGAAAGACAGAAACTGTTCCAACTAATGAAGTAGAATGAGGGTGAAAGGTGATCAAATCTTCTAGCAAGATCAAACTAACTTTTATGCTAATAGCCCTCCTTTTGTCCTAATTCATTGAGGGTTGCCATTCAATTATGGTACTAACAAGAAAAAAGGGTAGGAATATTTATTATGCAAATTATTCTTTGCTATCTTTTTGCTAACATTATGTATACAATAATAGCATAATTTTAACTACATTTTTTATTTCATTTTCTTTCTAAGTGGATTTCCAGTTGAGCGATTTAGTTCTTTTTTTTTAAATTTCAAAATATTTAAGGGGATGCAAATGCCTTTGTTACATTTTACAATGCTTGAGTCAGGGTTTTCAGTGTGCCCATCACTCAAATAGTGTTCATTGCATCTGTTAGGTGGAATTTTACCCCTTTTCTCCACACCCGTCTCCCTTCTTGATTTCCCCATGACCTTCACATCTCCTTATGCCCGTGAGTGCTCATTGATTAGCTTCCAATTATTAGACAGTACACGTGGTGCTGGTTTTTCCATTCCTGAGATACTTAGGGTAACAGTCTCCAATTTCTTCTAAGTTGCTACAAAAGAAAATATGTCACTCCTTTTACATACCATGGCTAGCATTCCATATGGTATATATGGGTCTGACAAGTTTGCCAACACATCGTAGAAAGTGCTGCATCTTAGAAGAAGTGTTCCCCTTGGGAAGCTATGTATCAACACCCGCACCTAGCCTACCCTTCAAAGCAATTTTGGAACTCTTTTTTAGAATGACCTTCAGAGTTGTCATCCTACCGCTCGCAAAAGCACACGCCAATAATGAACACCACTCAGGAAGACACTGCTCACACATTGACAAGAACACAGCTGTGAGACACTGTTACACCAAGGTTATGAGACCTTACCATGGCAAGTTTGAATTTTTCAAACTTCATTGTCAGAACTTATATGATGACAGCTCTGATGGTCATTGCAGAAAAAGAGTTCCAAAATTGCTTTGAAGGGTGGACTAGACTCTAGTGTTAGTCATAGCTTCCCAAGGGGAGTATTTCCAAGGTGATGGTAGTGATATTCAGCAATGAGGTATGTAGTAATTTTTCTAAGAGGAGTTCTCAAACTTAACTGTCAGACCTTGTGTACCACATTTTCTTAATCCACTCATGAATTAATGAGCACTTAGGTTGATTCCACCTCTTTGCAGTCGTGAACTGTGTTGGGATAAACATTCACGTGCAGGTGTCCTTCTGATAAAAGGACTAATTTTCCTTTGGGTAGATACCCAGTAGTGGAATACTGGGCTGAATGCTAATTCTATGCTTATTTCTTTGAGGAATCTTCCTGCCATTTTCAATAGAGGCTGTACTCATTTGTAATCCCCCTAATAGTGGATAAGTGGATAAGTGCTCCTTTCTCTATTTGGCACTTTTTAACTATGTCCTCTGCATCAAGCAAGAAAATATGTTGCTGAATTATTTAGATAGTTCACTGAGAAAGTAAACAGACCAGTCTCAACTGCACAGTGCTTCTCCCTGTTATTCTAGGACACACTTTATCCAAGGAAGAAATATTTCCCCACCTTTCTTGTTCTCAGAATATATTCCCCCAAGCAGGCTCACGATTGCTTCCCTAATTGAGAAATGAACCAAGCCAAGCAGACCAGTATGGGCCTTTGACAAGCAGGTAACATGTAGGTCGGCACAGAGGATTAAAGGAATGTGGCTCTGTGTCAACTGGAGACAGGAAATCTGAAAGTATTAAGTACAAAAGGAAGGAGGCTTATGTAGTTCATCCTTAAATCCTTTGCTGAAATAAGGGAGAGAGTAAACAAAATAGTTAATAATTAAGTGATCGAACTTGACCCATCATTTCTGGTATTAACATATATGTCGTCTTAATGCATTCATATGGTCACAGGTCTATGTTTCCATTCAGTACTTAAGGGAACCCAGCAGGGCACACTCTTTCCCAACCCAAACACGGAGCGGGGAGCAGTCTTACTTCTGGTTTGATGGAGCTCTGATGTTTTGGTTGTACCCTTTGGTATCATTTCACAGTCTGTTGCTCATCTGGACCTTCCCACTACTGTGGTGGCTTTCTGCACGAGGATACAAGGCCGTAGCTGTATAAGTCTTTAAGTGCTCAGCCATTGTTCCCAAAGCATGACCAGTGTCAGCGTCTTTACAGCCACGGTGGCTTCTTGCTTTATCAGAACCTGCCTTTCGTCTCAGGCCCTGCTACTAATCCCCTAAGACGCCAGCCCAGTCTCCTTCTTCATGGCAAATTCCATTTTGGAGTAATCTTATCCCTTTGGGCCAGCAGATTTACTTCAAGGTCTATCTGTTCTATCCTAAATTAAAATCAGATGGAGAAAAGTTTGAAGTCTCATCCCTTCATTCCCTGAAAGCAAATTGGTCTTTCTCCATCCCAAGGGATATGAGGAAGGAAGAAACAGTATTTTCATTAACTAAGAGAGGTCACTCAAATGAACTTTTGAAAAACAAAGATAATTTCAAGATGACTTTCTGATTCTGCCTTTGCAAAGAACCAGTGAACAGTTTCTCTTACTAACAGATAAACACATCGATGTGAATTTTTAATGTATGTTTTCCATATTTATTGAGGTATGATTGACAAATAAAAAATTATCTATATTTAAGGCATTCAACATGGTGTTTGGATATACATATATCTTGTGTAATGATTCCCACAATCAAGCTAATTAACATGTCCATCATCTGACAGTTACTCCTGGGTGTAGACGTGTGTGTGTTGATAAGGACACTTGAGATCCACTGTCTAGCAAATTCAAGTAGACATTAAATTACTAGCTACAGTTAGCATGCTGCACATTAGCTCTCTAGCACTTAATCTGTCATAACTGAAGGTTTGGACCCTTCAACCATTACCTCCTCATTTCCCCTGGCAACCACTGTTCTGTGCTCCACTTCTATAAATTAGAATGCTTTACGTTTCACATAGGAGTGAGATTGTGCAGTAGGTTTCTTTCTGTGGCTGGTTTATTTTACTTAGTATAATAATGTCCTCTAGGTTCATCCATGTCTGCCAAATAGCGGATTTCCTTCTTTTTTAATGTTGAGTAATATTCCATTGTGTATGGGGGGGTTATATGTACATATGCACACACATACACATACATATATCATAATTTTTTTTTCAGGGTCTCACTATGTCACCCTTAGTAGAGTGCTGTGGCATCACAGCTCATAGCCACCTCAAACTCGTGGGCTTAAGTGATTCTCTTGCCTCAGCTTCCCAAGTATTTGGGACTAAGCCACAATGCCCAGCTATATTTTTTGTTGTAGTTGTCATTGTTGTTTAGCAGGCCGGGGCCAGGTTCAAACCTGCCAGCCCCCGTGTATGTGGCTGGCACCTAACCACTGAGCTACAGGTGCCAAGCCCATGATTTTTTTTTTAATCTGTTCACCTGTCAATGCACACTTAAATTTGTTTTCACATCTCAGCTATTGTGAATAATGCTGTAGGAACCATGGAAGTTCAGGTATCTCTTTGACATGCCCATTTTACTTATCTTGGATATATACCCAGAGTTGGGATTACTGGATCTGATGGCAGCTCTAATTTTAGTTATTTGAGGAACCTCCATACCATCTTCCTTAATGGCTACACTAGTTTACATACCCTCCTACCATGTACATGGGTTCCTTTTTTCCACACTCTCCTCAACACTTATCTTTTTTGATATTACCATCATACATCACAAGGCTTTTTATTATTTTAATGTGGGAGCTTGGTGATATCACCTCAACGTTCATAGTAAGGGGAACTTAGTCTACTTTGGAACTAAACCTTCCTATGATATCACATCTTGAGAACATTGTTTTAGTGAAGTAAAATCATATCTTCCCCCCCCAAAAAAGTAAGAGAGTTTTAAAAATTCTGTTTCCATTATTTTAAAAATTGTTCTAATAAACTTTTCTTAATTAAAAATTATTCTATTTGTAGTTAACCAGAACCAGCACAGAATGTCCTTTTGCCTTCTTTGAAAATATTTAAAATTTACAAATTAAATTGCAAACGTATACGTCCTTTTGTTTTGGAAGTCTTTAGCTTATAAAGAAAGCATTTAGGTTTGGTTGTCGCTTGAGAAGACTTTTTGGTATTGAGTGAGGTGTTTTAGAATTTGTTGTATTTTGCTGAATGCATGCATTCTAGACTATTGTAAATGGAATACCGTTAGCATGAGAGGGGCTGACCCGTGCTCAAGGACACAACCCCACACTCACCATTGGGCAGAAGAGGCCACCTGTGAAATAATAAACAGCATTTTTCCGATGTAGGCAACTGGATACAGGCTGCTTCCCAAAACGTCCCTACAGCAGTAGTGTCATCAACACAGATTTTCAGATTGGGTATCATGCGTCCTATTATCTGCTTCATTGCATTTGTAAATTGCTTGTGTTAAAAAGCCATAAGCACAATTTGGCAGGCCTGTTCCTCACATATTAAAACAGTTAAAATGTACCTTAAAGGGATGCGAAATAATGATTTGAAAGCCAACATTCCCAACCAGCAAGTATTTAGGGAATGCCTTTGCTGCCCCAAACAGATTTGCAGTTAATTTTTAAATGTCAGTGAAAGCAGTTGGTCTAATCACATTTTCTCCTTGACAGAGGGCTTTTTAACGGCTGCAACTTCTGACTCAACCCTGGAGCATAACAGGAACATGCTCTGCAAATGTTTGAAAGGGAGAGATCATGTGAGATAATAATATCACTCCTGGTAGTTCAGTAACATGCGATTCCTTGATATGAGTGAAAGGATAATTTGCCTGAATAAAATTTTCACCATCTCTTACTGGTCTTTGGTTATCTGCTGTGAATTCCTCTCATGATATTCTTTTACACATAATTTTTCTTCTCTTTTTCTCTTATACACACACACAGATGCACTTACAGGCCCGAATATGCCTTGGCTTCACTTAAAGTCTTTTAAAGTTATTTCTGATATAGATAAGATGAAGAAAAAGATGAGCCGTCCAGGTCTGTGCTGACTGCTGTGTAACTTGGTCATTTGGTTTTATTCAGCAACATAACCCAGACAGTTAGATTCTAGAGTTGCTGCTCTCAACCACTACACTGCACACTAGATTGCCTTTTATTTAATAAAGAGAGTGAGTGAAGAATGTGTAATGAAGAGAGAGAGGAAAAAACAGAACCCCATGATACTCTCCTAATGCTTTTCCCTCCCTCCTTCATCTCTCTCCCATTCTAGTTCCACGCTGGGCTGGGTTGAAAATAGGTGAGCATTGGAGAACAGTTTGGGGAAAGGAGTGAAAGGCAGATATTCTTTTGTAATCAAAGATCGTAAACAATCTGTTTTCTGCATCTTGCTGTTCTGAGACTGCTATGGATTCACTTTGCTGCTGTGTCATTGTTAACTTTTAGTGATTGTTAACTTTTAGTGATTGTTAACTTTTAGTGATCACCCCAGGATTTTGTGAGGCTCCAGGTGGGAGCATCACTTGGGGCCAGTAGTTCAAGAATAGCATGGGCAAAGTAGTGAGACCCCACCTCTACAAAAAACGTTAGGCAGGTGTGATGGTTCACTCCTGTAGTCCCAGCTGCTCAGGATGCTGTGGCAGGAGGATCCCTTGAGCCTATAAGGTGTGAGGCTGCAGGGAATCACGATGGCGCCACTGCACTCCAGCCTGGGCAACAGAGCAAGACCTCATCTCTAAAAATAAATAAATAAAGTAAAAAATAGTCTCTATTATGTATAGACTAATAAGAGGAGGACATTCTTTATTATAATGCCGCCCTAACCAGAGTTGCCCTTCAGTTAATGCTTATGCTATGTAGTAAGTAAAATTATGTCAACTTTTTTTTTTTGGCCAGGAAGAACTGAAAGGATTTCATAGATCTTTCAGAAAAATGTTATTTACTACTAAATGTTAATAAAGAATATTACACATAGTTTCTTCAGATGTAACATGTTGCATACATGTTTAGGAACAAGGAGAACTCTTCTTTCATCCAAAGTGAGAATGGGTGGAATTATGGAACTTCAGTTAACCAGGACTAAGGACTCTGAATAGCTGGTGGCCTTGACCTCGTCAAAGAAAATTTGAATAGGAAGAGAAGGACCCACCTGAACAGAGCTGTGGAGTGCATGGCTAGCAATGACAAATATAGTATGGTTAAAAATCTCCCGGTAGTTCAGTCTAGAAAATAACCTAAAACACCACCTCTCTCTCCATGTCTAGAACCATGCTCTATCGTCCTGATTCCTATGTAAGTGGCAACTGGTCACCCTTCAGTCAGCAGTGCCCATCACACTCCCAGCCCTCACGGGCTCTGTCAGAGTCGTGCATCTCCAGAAGCCTCCGAGTCTGTTCATTTTCAGGTCTCAACTCCTGCAAGGTCAAGGACATTGCTCCTGACCTCAGGTCACTGGCCTCTATGAATCCCTCTGGTCATGCATGTATTGCTTCTGTGTAGCACTTGGCTGAATTGCAAGTTCACATTTACTTATGCAATTAATTCATCCTAATCTGTCTCCCCCAATAGACCACAGGCCCCTGGAGAGAAAGTACCATCATATACCCAGGATCTAGCTTGCTGCTGATACATAGAAAGCACTCAAAATGTATTTGTGGAATAAATGAAGGAAAAACTATCTGTGCAATAAAGAAAGAAAATATAAACTCTCTCCTCATCATTCCCAGTGTTTTTCTTTGTTAGAAAAACAAAAAAACCTACCTTCTAATGTGAATCAAAATTGTGAATAGGTTGTGAGTAGTGGTGGGCTAACACTATTCAGAATAACTAGAAAAATAAGTGTATTAAAGCAATCAGTCAGGAGTTAGACTTGCTAAAAAGGAAAATCACCAAGGTGTCATGGAAAGCCTGGTTTTATTGCTTCTTTGGATGTTCTTCCATTTTCCTTTCAATTCCTTGTCTACAAATCTGTTTAAGAATAGGCTTTATCCCATTATTACCTCTTACTCTCACCCCTTCCAATTCAAGGATTCTGAAATTTAGAAAAGGTATCTTTCTGGTCTTTTCTTTTGCTGTTCCAGGTGGGAGTGAATTCTGACAAAAGTCAGTCCAAAAACCTTACCTATCTGTTGTGTTTGGTTTGTTTTTTAATGTCTTTCTGAAAGTAACATCCTTGAATAGGCTGGTTACTTGTTCAGAATGAGGGCTGGGTATTTTTCATTCCCTTCTCTGGATCTATTTTCTGCCCTCCTCATTCTACTCTGCCCCCCGGGAAGTTGGCATTTTTGGGTTATGTCAACAGACTCTCTTGTCCTCTGGCTTCCAATTTAGTTCAGTCTGTGGGAGCAACTGGTAGAAGACAAGAGGGCAAGAGAATGAGTTTATAGAACTTACCCCTCTGGCTGTCTTGCAGGTGGGTCAGTACAGGTGGAGCATATACGCCTCTCTACTTAAGGCACTTCCTCCTGTCAGTTTGTATCTCTGGGTTTGGGTGTCTCCCTCCTCCAGGTCCCCTATAGGCCCAGAGGTGAAAACAGCTCCCTTTCATGCTACCCTCTCGTTCTCTCCTCAATTCTCCCCATACTTTTGTACATCTTTTTTAAAATTAAACTCTCTTTAAGTATCTTACATGAATATTGCATGTGTTTCCTGCCAAGACCCTGCTGTTTTCTATAAAACAGCTCTCCAACCTTGAAGGGTTTTCTTTCCCGCGAGGTAGTTTAACTGGATATTCTACTGTTCCATTGGCCCAGATGCCTCGGGGTGATGGAGTTTAATTTTGGCCATGCATTCTGACAAATTTGTCACCTAAGCATTTCTAGGAGCCAGGTCAGCCTTTCTATGTAAAAGTTCATGCTACCAAAAGCAATACAGAATCGTCATCCCTGTTGTCATGACTACTTTTTCACAAAATTATTGAACAAGTTCTCGTCCATTCTGAAAACCACCTCTGCAGAAGGGTCTTTACTAAGCGGCCACATGATACAGAAATATCTCTATATTCTGGGTCTGTTTACAGGTCACTGTTCTCTCTATCTCTCAAACTTCCTTACCATTGATTGTCTAATATTTTTCTTTCCTAGTCCATGACAAGGTGGCCAAATCAATGGCCTCTATCTATACATAGATGAATAATGCAGGTCATCTATTTTTCCAGTCAAAGTAGATGACCAGAAAAATTTCCCCTGGTCAATGCCAACAGATCCTCCTTAGCCATCTAATAAATTTGGTTTTATTTTTTTCCTTCTCAGTTAGCTGATCGAAGGGACCTTTCCATGAATCATAGGTACATATTAAAGCAATGCATCAGGAGACAACACATTATTTTTATAAGAAATCTTCTGATGTAACTTTCTTGAGTCTTCATGACCTTCTCAAACATTGTAGGAATATATCATTTCCATTGGTAATGGCGTGCTGCTGGGCACAATCAACTTTAGGCTGGATGGATCAGATAACACCCATTAAACATCGTGATGGGCAGCCCATGTCATTGGGCTATCACTCAGAGCCCAGAAGCCATTTCCCAAAAGAAGAAGAGTTATTTTATGAAAAAACATGAATTTCCTCCCAAACCCTAGGGACCTTCACTGTGATTCTCTAACAGGCATTGGCCACGGGCCCCATGAAGCGTCTTTCTCTCTGACAGGTATTTTAAGTGAGTTCATTCTGTCATATAGACCTGGTGGCAAGCCTGCGTATACAGTAGGCTGGATTATCCAAAGAGTCTTTTCTTTTTCTGGGCCCTACTCAAAACTGGTGGCCAGTAAGTATTGTACCTTTTCAAGACCTAGCGGAAAAGGCAAGATGTAATAACTTACCTATCTCTTTGGAAGGAGATATAACTACTAGACCCCTCAGGAACTTCACTGAGGTAGAAGACCTTGTTTTTTCATAAAATTTACCTCCTATCCAGTAGCTCCCACATGTCTTTATAAGGCCTCAAGATGAAATGTTAAATAATATTCTCCAGATTTTATCAGCACCATGCAAGGGAACTGTGTGGTATCCTGTGGAATAAGGATAGTGTCAGAACCCTGTAGATTGAATTCTGTCAGAGGTAGGAGGTTATATAGCCTTGAGGCAAGAAAGTGAACTTGCAGAGCTGTCCATGCCAGGTAAAAGCAAATGCCTCGGATGCTTTCTGCTCACTGGAAAGGGAGAAAGCATTTGTTAATTCCAAGCTGCATCCAAGGTGACAGAGGCTGCTCTAATTGTGTTTTAGTAGAGAGATAACAACTTGAGCAGCAGTTAAGATTAAAGTAATGATTTGGTTGAACTTATGAGAATCCACCACTGTTCTTCAGAGTCCATCTTCCTTTTGTAGGATATACTAGGTCTGACAATTAAGTTCTTGAACTCTTCCTAGAAAAAGTGCTAGATACCTAATTGCTGAATATCACTATTATCACCTTCAAAATGCTCTCCTTGGGAAGCTATGCACTAATGCCAGTGCCAACTCCACCCTTCAAAACAATTTTGGAACTCTTTTTCTGGAATTGTATTACTCCTGAGAGCTGTCATTGTATTATTCCTGATGTCCTAAATGTCATCAAAATGTCTTCCTTTCAATATTTCCTTTATCTTCAGGTAAAGAAAAAATTCATTGGTGCCAGATCAGGTGAGCAGAGAGGGTGTTCCAATACAGTTATTTGTTTACTGGCTAAAAACTCCCTTACAGATAGTGCTGGGTAAGCTGGTGCATTGTTGTGATGCAAGAGCCATGAGTTGTTGATGAAAAGTTTAAGTCCTTTTGGCTAACTTTTTCATCACATCCAAACAGTAAACTTGGTTAGCTATTTGCACAGTTAGTAAAAATTCAGAATGAAAAAAACCCTCTGATATAAAAATAGATTAGCAATATCATTTTAACTATTGATTTGGACTGGTGGAACTTTTTCGGTCATGGAGAACTGGCTGACTTCCATTGTACACTTGATGCTTTGTGTCATCACAAGTGACAACAGGGCCCAAAATACCATCTTGCTTCTCCAAAAGGTCTCAGCAAACTTCAACTCTCTTTTGCTTTTGTTCATTTTTGGACCATTTTTGCACACCTTTCTCATGCCAAGATTTTCAGTTAAAGTTTTCCTGACTATTCTCTATCAATGTTTACTTGGTCTGCTATGCTTCTCACAGTCAGCTGATAATTTTGAAGCACACTTTGACAAATTCCTTCAATGTTTTCATCAGTTCTGCTCATTACTGGCCACCCTGATCTCTCTCATTAATGGCACTTTCTTTCCTCTCAGAAAAATGTTTAGTCCATTTGTTCACTGCCATTTTTCATGGCATTGGTCCCAGAAACTTGGACTAACATGTCCCTGACTTTACTTCCACTCTTGCCAAGTTTAACAAGAAATTTAATGTTTGTCCATTGCTCTAATTCAAGCTCTGACATTCTTGTGATGACACACAGAAAGATGCAACAACAATAATAAATGCCACTCAGCAAGACACTGCCACACTTCAACAAGAACACAGCTGTAGACACTGATACATGAAGTTTATGAAACCTTACAGAGTTGTTCGTACAGTGTTGCCAATGTAAGTAAGCACACATGGCAAGTTTGCAAACTTAATTGTCAGACCTTATATATTAATAGTTTTCTGTATGACAGCTGTCTGGAAGTGTCCAGCCATATATGTCTCTATTTCTCATGTTAACTGGCTGGATACTTTATGGACGCTCTTGGGTACTGTGTAGAATGTGTTAAGAAGTAGCATTGTGCTAAATGAGAGAAGTGTTCATCTCTGTATCCTCAGAGCCTATGTGTGCCTGTCACATAGTAAGGCCCAACAAGTGAGTGACTAAATGAATAGGAATGTGATTGTTGAAAATTTGGTATATTAATGAATAAATGGAAGGAAGTTTGACTGTATTCTAGACTAGAATTTTAATATAAAGCTTTTCATGGTCACTTTCTTTTAAGGGCTAAGGTAAATATAGATATTAAATAATGTGTAATTGCTTAGGCCTGAAAGAATATTTTAAATCAAGGTTCCCATTTATTAAATTGTGTGGCAAAGAATAAAAAATACTAAAATCCTAGAAATTATAGCAATAAATTTGAAACCTCATAAAACAAATCAAATGAAAGGAGGATTTTTTTCCTAATTATTATGAATATTTAATTTGAAAAAGAGAAACATGATATAACATCCTCCTTGAAGTATATAAAAGATTTTTCAAATCTGTATAGTGATTAGTTACCTATTGCTGCATTATAAATTGCCCCCGAATGTGGCGGATTAAAATAACAAATATTTCTTATCTCATAGTTTCTTTTTGTAAATTTCTCTTAGATTTTTATTGTCAAATAATTTTAGACTTACAACAAAATTGTGAAAATAGTTTAGAGGGTTTTATACATCCTTTCACTAGTATTCCCTAAGGTTCACATCTTATATAATCTATAGTACAGTTATCAAAGCACAAGAAATTAACATTGTTAAACTACTATTCAAAATTTGTGAACAGTCACTCCCACTAATGTACTTTTACCATTCCAGGATCTCATCCAGGATCCCACATTGCATTAAGTTGCTGCATCTCCTTAGTCTCCTCCAACCTGAAACAGTTCCCCAATCTTTGTCTCTCATGATCCTGACACTTTTGAAAAATATTGGCCAGTCATTTTGTAGTAATAGCCTCAATTTGGATCTGTCTGATTTTTTTTATTAAATCATAACTGTGTACATTGATGCATTTACAGGGTTCAGTGTACTGATTTGATATGCCATGTGGAATGCTTACATTGAACTGATTAACACATCCCTCACCTTGCCTACTTATTTTTGGTGGTAAGACAATTGTACACTTTTCTTAACTGTTTTGAAATGTACCACTGCATTATGCACATTAGGTGAGGTCCCCCCAAATATCTCCCCTTCTCCCAGCCTCCCCCTTCTTCTCCCCTCTCTCTTCTCTTCCCTTCTACTTTCTTGACTATAGCTATGTTTTACCATTAATATGAATGGTAGGTGATTATATATTGATTTCATAGTAATATTGAGTGCATTTGGATACTTCTTTTTTCATTCTTGAGGTACTTTACTAAGAATAATAAGTTCCAGCTTCATCCAGGTAAATATAAAAGATGTGAAGTCTTTATCTTTTTATGGCTGCATAGTATTATATGGTGTACATATACCACAATTTGTTAATCCATTCATGGGTCAGTGGGCACTTGGACTGTTTCCATGACTTGACTGAAATAAACCTTCTGGTGCAAATGTCTTTGTTGTAAAATGATTTTTGATCACCTGGGCATATATCAAGTAGAAGAATTACAGAATCGAACAGTAGGTCTACTTTTAGTTCCTTGAGTACTCCTCAAACTTCCTTCCAAAAAGGTAGTATTAACTTGCATTCCCACCAGCAGTGAAGAGGTGTTCCCTTCTCTCCACATCCACACCAATGTCTGTAGTTTTGGGATTTTGTTATGTGGGCTAATCTTACTGGAGTTACCTTTAGATAACTTTGAGTTATCTCAAAGTGGTTTTGATTTGCATTTCTCTGATGATTGAGGATGATGAGCATTTTTTCACCTGTTTGTAGGCCATGTGCCTATGTTTTTCAGAGAAGTTTCTGTTCAAGTTTCTTGGCCACATAGACATGGGGTTATTTGTTCTTTTCTTATTGATTAAAGTTCTCTGTGGATTCTAGTTATCAGACCTGTGTCAAAAGTATAGTTTCTCTGGTCAAGAATTTGGGGACCGTTTGGCTGGATGGTTGTAGCTCCAGTTCCTCTGTGAAGTTGTGGCCAAGCTATTAACTAAAGCTGCAGTCAACTGAAGGCTTGACAAGGGTGGATGACTTCCAGATGGCTTGCCTCTCTACCCCACGTCCTCCCTGACTTCCCTACGTCCCACCAACAGTAGCAAAAGCTTTCTTTTAACTTTCTTTTAAATATTTGAATCTAGAACCTCTCTTTAAAAATTACAAAAGTTAGGCTGGGTGCGGTGGCTCATGCCTATAATCCTAGTGCTCTCAGAAGCTGAGGCGGGTAGATTGCATTAGCTCAGGAGTTCAAGTCCAGCCTGAGCAAGAGTGACACCCTGTCTCTACTAAAAAATAAAAAGCAAAACAAACAAACAAAATAACAACAACAACAAAAAAACCCAAACACTGGGTATTGTGGAAGGCACCTGTAGTCCCAGCTGCTCAGGGGGCTGAGGCAAGAGAATATCTTGAGCTCAAGAATTTATCTTGAGCTCAAGAGTTTGAGATTACTGTGAGCTATGACACCAGAGCACTCTACCCAGGGCAACAGAGTGAGACTCTGCCTCCAAAAAAAAGAAAAGAAAAGAAAAAAATTAACTAAGGAAACATAGAAAGGAAATTACAGTATAGGATGTTTTAAAATAAAATTTTCAATTTTAAGAGTAGGGATAGGCCAGGCAGGGTGGTTCACTCCTGTAATCCTAGCACTCTGGGAGGCCAAGGCAGAAAGATCATGTAAGCCCAGAAGTTTGACAGCAGCCTGAGAAAGGGGGACACCCCTCTCTAAAAACAGCCTGGCACGTGGTGGGCATCGGTAGTCCCAGCTACGTAGGAAGCTGAGGCAAGAGGATTGCTTGAGCCCAGTAGTTTGAGGTTGCTGTGAGCTATGATGCCATGTAACTCTATCCAGAGCAACAAAGTGAGACTCTGTTTCAAACAAACAAATAAATAAACAAACAAAATAAAATAAAATTACAAAAGCTAAAAAAGTGGATTTTGCAGAGATAGAGAGTAGAAGGGTGGCTACCAGAGGCTGGGAGGGGAAGGAGAAAGGGAAGCTGATTAATGGGCATAAAAGTACAGTTAGATAGAAACAATACGTTTTCTTTGGTACTACAGTAGGAAAATTATAGTTAATAACAGTTTATTGTATATTTCAAAATACCTAGAAAAAAATTACAGTGTTTCTAACACAGCGAAAATTGTTTGAAGTTATGGATACCCCAATTGCCCAGATTTGATCATTACACATTGTGTATACCTACATATACATATAAAAAATATCAGGTGTACCCCCCAAATATGTACAACAATGATATATCCATAAAAATATAAAAAATAAAATAAGGTTATAAAAGTTATTTTTGCACACTTTTCATAATTTCCGAAAGAATTTAAAAGAATGTACTTTTTGTTTAGACTTGACTAAACTGTGTTTCTTTAGGAAAATCGTATCCTTCATAACACCACTTACAGTATTTGAGTTTCCCAGGAGCTGTTCCTATGTCCTCCTGCGATTGTGGCTGTTACATTCACAGAGATTCTCTGTACAGGTGTAAACATCTGTCTCCTTTACTGTGTCTTATAGTTCAGTCACAATTGAACATTTGCATATTAGTGTGCATGTTATTTATTATTGAATTGTTTCTTCTAATTTCTCATTTGCAGGGTGTCCCGAAAGGGAAAATGTAGCTATTTAGTACCTTTATTTACAAAATACTCATCACAAAATTTTACAAAGAGGTGGCCACCATGTAAAGAGTATTTTGGAAATATTTTGTGAAATATACATAGGACATTTTGTTGAATTTTAAAAAGACATTACGTGTGTGATCAAGTTATGTTATCTGTGACTATTATTTCAAGATTGTATAAGAGGTTTTGTAAAATATTTGTTACAAAAAAGATGCCTTGGGTGTGCTGGGCTTAGGAATGACTGTCATACCAATAGGTAGTGTTACGGCTCTGATAATCACCTTGCATAAGAAGGCCTTGACATTGGGAAGGAAGTATTTCAGAACAGATCTGTCCCGGAGAAACACAACGAGAGTCACATGTATAATACTGAATTTCCTAGGAGCTATATTTAAGAATGTAAAAAGAAGTAGGTGAAATTAATCTTAATGATTTGATAATGTATTTTGTTTATTTAATTTAACTAGCTATCATTTCAAAATGATCAACAGAAAATCATTGTGTTTTGTTGTGTTCGTAGTGTCACAGTATTTTGCTCCTACCACACGTCTCAGTGTGGATTAGCCACCCCTCCAGGCCCTCGGCAGACACGTGGCTAATACTGTCATCCTGGACAGCACAGGTCTGGAGGTTCCATGAACAGAAGCAATCCAAGAGAGGGAGGAAGTTGTCAGTCGTCCCTTCCTTTATTAGCAGGGGCGAAATGACAGCTGCTGCTCGTGTCGTTTTCCTCTTTTTTGCAGCTTTCAGCTCGAAGTCTTGCTGATCCAGCTCAAACTCAGGCCATCTGCAGCCTCGCTCCGAGCCAGAGGGGCAAGGAGCGGCGGGCAGCAGCTCCACAGACACAGCCACCTGCCACAGCCCAAAACTAGACAGAAAAGATTCTTTTGAAACATCTGTCACGGTCTCTCTCTTCATTGTCCCCAGACTCTCAGATCCCTCGGCACCAGACACTCTCCCTCCCTAGCTGCCAAGTACAAAGCTCTTTTCCTCAAATGACAAAGGCTCCATGCTTCCCTTGCTGTCTCCTTTCCTGTTTCATATATCCAGCATTTTCCTGACCCTCATTCAGCTGATTCCTTGTTGTTGCCCACTGCTAACACGCTCGTTCTTGATCTAACGGTCAGAAGGAAGTTTTATCACTCTCATAGTCTGATGTTAAAGCCACAGGCCATAGAGAGCAACACACCTGAGTTCACACCCTGTTTATATCACGCGGGAGCTGTGTGATCTCAAGAAGTAGGGTCAATTTGGAGCTACAGCTATCCATAAAATTAAGGTGAAAATAATACCACACTTTGTCGTGAAACTGAGCTGAAGCAATGGGCATGATAAATTTAGCACAGCCCCTCACCCATTGCAAGCAACTAATAAACAGAAGCTCTTATCATTATACTATTCCTCCATCTATAATACCTTCCCTACTTTCAGCCACATGTCCAAATCCTAATCACGTTTTGAAGTCTTTCTCAAATCCCACCTCTTTTCTAAGCCTTCTAGAAATTTTAGTCTCTTCTTTTCCTTTGTTTCTTGAGAACTATGAAATCAACTTACACTGGCATTGACTTCTAGTCCAGGATGAATAACGGTCATCTAGTAAATTCTATAATTATTAATTAATGATGAAAAAGAAACCTATAGCAGATGATGCTGGTACCCAACCCCACTTTTCTTGACCCACCTGAGTCTGTTTGCAGTTAGGATGGACAATTGTACCAGGCCCCCTTCCCTTCTCACTTCCCTCTTACCATGTAATCTATCTGGAATCACCTCCTGAACAACCAACGTGCAGCAGAGTTCTTGCCTCAAATTTTGCTTTTAGGAGAAAACCAAATAAAATAAGAAATAATGTCATGAGTCCATATTGAATGCCAAGCACATGGTGGGCATTCTACTCTCATTATCTCTTTTGCGTCCTAAACGTTCTCATGGGATTGTAACCAAACCAAACTGCGTACCCTTAGCCTAACACCAAAGCATAAGGTTATTGAGGATAGAAAGGTTTATTGTCAGGTAGCAAAACAAGGAGACAGGAGTCAGACCCAATCTGTCTCCTTGAGTGGGGGTTTGGGTTTGTTTTCTAGTCTGGGATCATAAGGTGTGATCTGGTTGGACCTTCCCATGCAGGGACTGAAGCCAGGGGACGTGCCTCTGACTGGATCCTGCCATGGGGTGATACTAGGGCTTGATCTGATGGGATCCTGGATCCTGGATCCTGCTGTGTAGTGCCCATGTCTCACTTCATTCTCCGGTCCCCGGTCCCAGCATTTAGGTCCCACCCGCCGTTAGTGCATGCTTGGTTTATCTGCGCATGCTCAGATTACATGCTCTTCAGCCGAGGGGGCCCATGGCAACTGAAAAGCACCTGGTAGCTTTGTTGCATGAGAGTTGAACCAGTCTGATCTGATGCATTTGGAAGATTGGTGTTTATTATGCTCATTTTGTACTAAGAAATTAGAAAGCCAAGACCCCAAATAATTGACTTGTGCTCTGTGTTATGGATAATATTAAGTAGCAAACCTGGCAATCCAAATACTTCTTTGGAGGCTCATTTCTGAATTAATAATTGTGTAGAAAAAGAATAAAACATTTCAGGGTAAAGCTGAAAGAAACATACTACAGAAAATAGAGTCAGGTAAAATTAGATCTCTTTCTTAGGTCCAGCCAAAATGTGGAAAACTAAGATATAGAAAAAGAATGCAATGAAATAGTATCTCAAGACATCGTACATTAGAAGTACATTGTCTTAGATGTTATTTAAATGCCTTATATATAATCTATTTTTTTTTTTTAATTCTGGGAAGTAGAGACAGGAAGCTATGGCAACAGAGAGCTAACCAAATGAGTCAGATTTCATAACAAGGTATTAAAAGATAAAACCAATTTGGCCTCTATGACTTTGGAGAAAGAATTAGACAAAGGGGACTTTTATGTGTGCTGAGATACTGAAAAGAAAAGTTGATTGATGAAAATATTACTGAGAAAAATTTCTCTTTCATGTTAAAATTTTCTCATGCAGAGTTGTGTGTTGTTTTTTTTAATCTTCCCAAGTCACACAGGCCATCTACATAAGGGTGATTGAATTATAATGTGAAATGTCAAATGCAGTTAAGAGTGGGGAAGGAGATAGCTGGGCAAATGTCAAAGGAGGCAGAGGATAAAGAGATGTTTCCATGTGCAGAGGTAAGTGTTGGATGGCCAGTGCATTTCCTAGAGTTTTAGGCACTATGTTAATCCAATTGGAGAAGTTAGAAAAATTCAGCTAGAATTAGGGGAGCAGATATATTTCCCAGTTGAACTAATGAAGTGGCTCTCTGTGGTCTAGCTGTCAAGTCGAGTCTACAGTTTTTGAAAAATGAAGGTGAGGAGTTTATACGAGGTGAAGCCCAGCCTCTTCATAAAAAATAGAATTGTATCTTCAGTTTTCATAAAGTTTGAGACTGCTTGGTATTTCTTTTAAGCTTTGAGATAATCCGACAAAATGTATTCCGTATTTATTATGTATTGCCTCCATAGTTGCCATTATTTGCCTTTAGAATGTCACATAAAATTATGAAGAACTAGTCAGCTCGCATTAGGCATCATAGTTGGAGTCCTTTGAATTTTTTAATGGTTTTCACTTATGAAACCCAAAAGTCTTACATCATGTTAGTTAATGTAAATTTATTAGCACTGCTATAAAGCCATTTAGTTCTGAACCCTAGAAAAAGTGACTTGTAGCCAACCGAGCTTTTAGAGGGCATCCTGTAATTCACATTTTAACAAATGTCATTTTCTAAGTGCGTTACCTCATGTTTGGCTACAACCCAGCTGCATCCTGAGAGAGCAAGAGAAATGTGCTTTCTGACTGGTTCATGCATATTTTATTTTACTTTTCATTAAGAAATTACTCTGTAAAGGAAATCAATAACCTTCTGTGACTGAGGGAGGGGTCCATGGTGTGTTTTCATATCTCAGATCTAACTGCCTGCAGCAGCTGTTGCTGATAGAGTTTTTGTCCTTTCTTATTCCTGCAGCCTGGGTATATGGCGACCCCCGGAGAATGGCCTATCCTACAGACAGCCAGGGCCACTTCTGTGGCCAGAAAGGCACCCCTAACGAGTGAGTATGGCCACTTTTGCTTTGTGTGACTTTGTTGTCTAAATTTGAACCTACATATCACTTTTATTTCAATCCTACTGGACCTCGACTGAAATTCATAAAGCAGGCCTTCTCTCCTCCTGTTCCTACAGATGGCTGTCCCTGATATAACCTAAGACAGGATGTCATTATCAGGCAGAATTTTATTAGCATTCACAGTGACTCTGCTTAGTAAAAATATAATTATAATGAATGAGTTGGACCAGTGGTTTTATCCAAAGTCGTATTTTTAAAATGCCTTGTAAAATGAGCTATTGGAAGACTGAGTTGTAAGTAGCTGCTGAGAAGCTGACAGTACAATTGTTAGAATTATTTTCGTCACACTGCCTACTGATAATTCTTTCAAAGTGAGAATCACACCAGAAAGTCTTCCAGGATGGGTCAGCTTTTCAAGGAAACTCTGCTATTGTGAACACGGCCCAGGAGTAGCTAAGACAAACAAGGAAGAATGTTCCATCAGATTCCTTTCCATGTTAATCAGAAGTTTCCATTTCTGAAAGCAAGTTTTCAATTTTTTCCCCTTTTTTATCTGAAAAATAAGCCAGCAAGCCCCCACCAATGTCACATTTTTTAACAAAACTTTCCCTCCTTTCTTCCCTCCTTTTACATTTCTTTTCTGGGGTTGTTGCTGACTCTCCTGGCTGTTTAAAGCTAATTCAGTTTTTATTTATTATTTATTTATTAATTTTTATTAAATGATAGCTGTGTACATTAATGCAATCATGGGGGACAGTGTGGTATTTTCATATACAATTTGAAATATTTTCATCAAACTGGTTAACATAGCCTTTATGTCATTTTCTTAGTTATTGTGTTAAGATATTTATATTCTACTTTTAGAAAGATTCACTTGTACCCAAGCCCAAGTGCCCATCGATCCGTGAATGGATCAATAAACTGTGGTATATGTACACCACGGAATACTATGCAGCCATAAAGAAAGATGGAGACTTTACCCTCTTATGTTTAAATGGATGGAGCTGGAAAATGTTCTTCTTAGCAAAGTATCACAAGAATGGAAGAAAAAAGTATCCAATTCAGTTTTTATAAAGGCTGGTTTGGGATGGTTAAAAAGAAAACAGAACAGTAAGGCTCTCTCCCCCCAAGCCCAACAACAAAAACCATGGTTGGTGGTGCTTCAGGTAAGTTCTCTACACTGCCCACTTGCAACTGTGGATCTTACTATCCCAAGAGATACACAGATTTAACAAAAAAACAGATCTGGGAAAATGTTCACAAAATTCATGTGGTAGAATTATTCCAGACAATCAAGAAAATGCAAAAATTTTAGGTGGAGAGGAAAATTCTTAATCATGCATGCTTTGGTGAGTTGGTAGGGGACAGACTGACTCCTACCAAAGGTCCTCATTGCCTATTAGCAAAAACTGGACCCGATTCTAATACAGAATGGTGATTTTATTTTCATTTCAGTAACTCAGACATTGCCAACATCCCAATAAAACCTTCACACTCTGAAGGACAAAGAAAACCCCAGTGGTGAAAGAAGTCGTACAAATTTCCAAATCTTGAGTTCTTTAAAAAGGGCTATTTTTAAACAAGCTTTTGTGACAATAAGTTTCCCAGACCTAAGCCAATGACCCATATATTTCAAACAAAAAATATGCCACTACAAATTTCAGTATATAAAAATAATTCAAAGACAATCCTCACTTAATAGGCAGACATGTTCATTATTTATATAAACATTATATAATCAATAGTTATTATTTATAATAACAATATGTTACAAACTATGCAGAGACTCAATTCTGTTGATTTTTCTTTATAGTTTCTAGATTTTTTTGTGTTATGATTATATTAACAATTCCTTTCTTCCTCCTTAAGATAACATTCTCCTGTATTTCTCTAGGATTTTTAATATTTAAATTTCTTTTTCAATTTCTAATCTGTGTGGAATTTATTTTTGTATGTGAACTGAAGTAGTAATTTTTTTTTTCCAAATGCAGAGCCAATTATTTCAGAATAGTTTAATAATACGCACTTTCTCTTTCTGATTTCTAACAGAATTACCATATAATAAATCTATGTATTTTTGTTTCTGAACCATCTCACCTGTTCCAGTATATATTTTAAGCCTCTCAATTATTTACATTTTATAAAAAATGTGTATTTATTTAAAATTTTAATAAATTACTTTCAATTATGCTTTGCATTTTAGTAGTAAGTAAAAATATTTATGAAAAAATAAAATTTGAATCATTATAAAAAATTTTTGTAGGCTGGGCACAGTGGCTCATGCCTGTATCCCAGCACTCTGGAAGGCCAAGGAAGGCATATTGCATATATCAATATATACCTGAGAAAATGTATCCAGAGCTTTGTTATTTGAACTGTTTTTACAAAATCAAAAAGAAAGAGCTGATCATCTGATATGAAAGCAGATAAAAGTCAGAACCAGGAAAGAATAGAATACTGGCCAATAACAATAGAAAATGTTGTTCAACCCTGGTTAAAATAGGAAATGCAAATTAAGATATTATTTTTGTCTAGTAGGTTGTCAAATAAATTTTTAAAATTAAAATTTCCAGTGTTGACCTGAATGAACAGAAATAAGCACCTCATTTTATACTTAGGGTTGTGTTCTGTGATAATATTTGTCATATTTTATAAAATATTTATCAGACTTGTATATTCTTTTTGATTCAGCAGTTTTCCTCCTAAAATCTTATCTGACGGAAATTTGACATATTTCCGTTGTTATGGGTCCTGTGAAATGGTGATAACAAGATGAGAAGGGCCCATGTGTCTCTCAGTAGGAGACTTCTTAAATGGATTATGGTACAGTCAAATAATACAATATTGTTTAATCATTAAAAATCATTCATGATACATTGTTAATTCAAGAATTCAGGTTACTGGGTGGCGCCTGTAGCTCAAAGGAGTGGGCATCGGCCCCATATGCTGGAGGTGGTGGGTTCAAACCCAGCCCTGGCCAAAAACTGCAAAAAGAAAAGAAGAATTCAGGTCACTAAAAATGGCATGTATAGTATAATTCCATTTGGGGAGTATGTTTATAAATTTGTATACTTTATATTCACTTACATAAAAAGATCTATATTTTTAAGGAAAAAACACCTGAAAAGATATACGTATGCCAACCGTAATTATTCCTTGGTGATAGGATTATATTTTTATTTTTATTCACCTACCTTTTAGCCCTATTATGTCACAGACAGCATCCTAAAGGCTGCGATTATAGTGCAAACAAACGGGCAAGCTGCTGGCCTTCAAAAAGCGGAAGGTGAAAGGGAAATACACAGCAAAGATGTAAATAAACAAGATGATGTCAAATAGTGAGAAACTCGGTGAAGGACGGGACCAGGAGAGGAGGGCTGATGGAAGGTGACTGCTGTGCAGTGGGAGGCAGTCACCTCGTGGCTGCACGGATAGAGGGGGGTGAGGGGTGGGTGCTTTCATGAGGGGGTGACTTTTGAACTGAGATATGAAGACTAGGCAGAGGCCAACCTTACAAAAGCTCTGGCAAGAGCTTTTAAGACAGAGGCAACCAGGGCAAAGGTCCTGGGGCAGGAGTGACCTTAGGATACTCCCGGCAGAGAAAGAAGCCCGGGAGGCTGGAATGTAGCAAACAGAGAGGGCAGTGGAGCCTGCAGACGTCTGTCTGAGAAGCAGGTAAGAGTCCCATCTGGGGAGTCTAATAAAGTGATTGCATTATTTATGAGTAAAAGGTCTTCAGCAAGACTGAGCCAGTCTACGTTACATCTCGATAGACCCACTCTTGTTGCTTTTATACTTTCCCGAGCTGTTTCACTTGTTCAGGGATCATGTATGCAGAAAAGTATTAAGCTCTTTTCATTTTGAAAAGAATTAATGGCATATTTTGTTATAGAATATGACATAAATTTTGAGTAATTTTTATTTTATTTATCTGCTTCTGTGCATCATAAATTTCTATGAAAATTTGTATTTTTATATTTTATAATATAAAGTATCATATTACGAAATATATATATTTTTATTTTATAAAATAATATAATATACAAATATGAAATATATATATTTTGTATTTCTCTCAAATTTTTCAAAAATATAGGAAAAGAAAAGCACATAAGCTGAGGCCATGAATTATCTTAGTTATTAAAGCCCTTTAAAAAATAACAGAATAAAGCAAAAAATTTTTTTAAATGAATGCAGAGGGTGCCAAAAATGTATACTCATTTTAAAACAGAAAAAAAAGTATTAAAATTGTAGTACTCAATATATACTGGTAACAAAAGATAAGTCATACTGAGCCTGTCTTGTAATTGCAGACATCAAACATGACTTGAGTTTTATAATATTAATACAGCTTTTTCCTTTCTTAAAATGTGTGTACATTTTCTGGCACCCCCTGTATATGCCCTGGAGTCAAATTCTGATTTTACCTCCTTACGGCATCAACCCTGGGGCATGAAACACAACGTATTTCATCCTTAATTTTCTGATAATGAAGCAAAAATTAAATGAGAGAACAGTAATTCAGGAGAAATGTGTGGTCCCTTCTCTCAAAGCACTTCCATGTCCCCTGCTGCTCCCCTGCTGTTTGTTGAGGTCCTCCAAAGGCAGGTCTCTATACCTTAGGCTAGAGACACTCCAGTACAAAAGACACCAATTTCTTCCTGAAGGATCTCCTGGTCTTCAGGGACAAAGTTAGGAAAGCCACGGAGGGGGACTTCAGTGTGGTGTGTTCAGTGCGGTGTGCTGTCTTAGGACCGGTATAGTGCTGACAATCCCATGTGAAGCCGTCCTCACAACCCCCCACCATTCCTTTCCCTCCTTAGTCTCGGGAACAAGACCCTGATCTGCTGCCTTGAGTACTTATCACCACCTGGATTTATCCTGATTATTAAGTTGTTAACTTTGTTTATCCCGCCCTCCCCCCCACCCAAATTCCGCCTCTGGGGCCAAAGTTCTTTAGGACCAGGGACATTTTCTATCATTTTCACTGTTGTGTCCTCACCCCTACAACATGTCAGGCATGGTAGGAGGTACTCAGGGAATTCTTTGTTAAATGAATGGGAAGAAAAGGGTAACGCCGTGAGAGTGATTGGCTGCCAAGGAGCTCACGGTAAAGACCTTATCAGAGACTCTTACACCGTCGCTAAGTGCATCTCATTTTTATTACTAGCATTTGGAAAATTAGGAAGCTGAAATTGAGAAACACTAAATTACTCAAAATCCAACTGCCTATGAAGTGGCAATAGTAGCGTGTCCCAACTCCAAATACCGCGCCCTTTAGGCTGCGACAGACTGGCAGTGAAATTGTTCTCACACATTATGTGTTTGACCTGGCCTAAAAATCTTGAACCGAGCTGCTAAAAAGTATCATTAATATTTTTTTTTTAAAACACAAATAAATTTGTTTGTATGTGTGTATATTTCTTTGCCAAATGAAATCCGTCTACGCCAGGTGTATTTATGTAAGCGAATTACCCTCGTTTGTGTCAGGATGTGCTTAAAGCAGTCCTGAGATTCCCAACTCTGGAAGACATAGCGTATGACTGAGTTTAAATTCTATGTCTAGAGATGGAGTGATAATATTTGAGGCACAGAGTTTGGCCTTTTGTGCTTTGTCTTTGATCGAAAGAACTCCAGAGAAACGCCAGGAGTTTTCTGAAGTGTCAAAACAGACAAAACAGGGACTTCAAAGGAACGCGGGGACTTTGTTGTTTGTGTAACTTTCTCTGACTCTTGAGTTCCAGGAAAGTTGTTCATGACACTTGGGTACAGACCTTTTCTTTGAGCTTTCCCCTAAAAAGCAAGTAGCTGATTGATTTTTGATGCCACCTTCTGGCTACTACAAAAACTTCAGCTTTATGAAGGTTACCTGAAAGCAACTTTGAACATTGTCTGACCAAATTGGACAGACTAAATACCTGCCCCCCGCGGGGTTCAATAAAGAAACAGGAAAGACTAAGAGGACAAAGTTCTTCTTTTAATTTTTTTTCTATTGATATCTAGTAGTATATAATTTACAGGGTATATATTGAATTTTATTACAAGTATAAAACATGTAATGATCAAGTCAGGGTATTTGGGTATCTACCACCTAAGTGTTTGTGATTTCTATGTGGGAGAAGATTTTAATCCTCTCTTGAAGCTATTTGGAAATATATGTGATAGGTAAAAACTAAAAAGGAGTGAATCAGAACACCCAAGACCAAAGTGTGACAAAGGCGGTAATATTTATTTTGACACTTGAGAGCAAGTGGGCTGTGATCTACCGGGTATTAGAGGGCTCAGAGAGAGAGGCCAGTCTTTTATAGCAGGCTGAGGGGTGAGCTGGTTTCCATCAGGGACCACCAGACTGTTGTCAGCAGGGTGTCAGAGGTGTCCTCTCATCACCGGGACTCTTCCCGTCACTGTCAGAGGCTTGCAGTGTCGGTGTATTCCTCACGGGTCTGCAGCTGGGCTGGCGCAAGGACTTGGCCAACATGCATCATGTCTCTCTTATCTGAGTTATGACCACCTGTAACGCAGTCTCACAGAACGGCTTTTCAGTTCAAGATGGGGTTAGTTTGGCCAACTGAACGATATGGAAAGTGCTCAGCCAGGTAATAGGAAAACCTGAAGTTCTCATGGCTGGACGCTTTCCAGACAGCCCTGTACCAACAGTCCTCACACACGATGTACTAACCATGGTCACCTTCAGAATTTATTCCTTCTGTGTGTTCATAACCAGTGACTAAACTCTCTTCATTCCCCCTCCCCCATCCAAGCAGGAGGGCAGGTTCTTGGGCCCTTGGACAGCAGGTGTGACATAGGCCATGGCACTGTTGAAGGCAGGAAATGCTGTGTTGGTGGTGACTGCAGCAAGCTCAGTGAGCTCGTTCCCAAGCTGACAGGTGGCACATGTGGGTGGGTGCCAACTGTCATGGTACTGGTTGGTTGGTGGCCCTGTCCTAAGGCCTTTGGTACCAGTGGTGCTGGTAGACTAAGCTGACAAGCCTGCAGGCCCCTGAACGGTGTGGCCCCAGCGGTGTGTGTGGTACTGGTGTGTGTGGCAGGCAGAGGCGGGGTGACCCCAGAGCCCTGGTGGAAGCTTGGATCAAGAAGGCTGCACAGCAGGCCTGCTGCTGGGGGGCAGGGGGGAGCTGCTTTCAGAGGCAGAGTCATTCCTAAGCAGCCGGGGAGCACGTACTTCAGATCTAGGCAGCCGCTGCAAGGTGTTTCCTCAGGGTGCACATAAGTGTGCAGTGGGCCAGCTGTCACCAGACGAGGGGGGTCCGGCCACCTGTCACTGTCGGCCAATATGCAGAGATGGGGACAGCTCCACTAGACTTTGTTTGTCAGAAGGCCAGTGATTCTAGAGTGACAGTAGCTTCTCCAAGACTGTTCTGTTCTTTCATTTCCAAAATCACAGTTTTAGACATAAAGGTTCAAAGCAAAGACCACATTAACTCTTACTTCAAATAATAATCAGCATAACGCAGTGACCTGTTGCAACATGTCTGATTGAAAAGTCAATCTTCCTAAACTATTCCAGATGGGCATCTTTAAATTTACCAAACAATAAGAATGGAAACAGGAGGTGAAGGTGACTGGGACCTAAACTGAGCAGACCGGCCATGCCGAGTCGGCCCCAGCCTGACCGGCTCCATCTTACTCTCACTCACGAGCTCTCACTGCTGCTGCTGGAGGTGAGGCAGCTGCCCGGGGCTCCTGTGTGGGTCCTGGAGGCAGCGCCAGCTGCAGTGCTCAGTAGCAGGTGGGGAATGTGCACAGGGCCCCCGGTACGGAGCATCACGCAGTCTCCAGGCAGCTCTTCCTGTTGGTCTCTGGGCCCACCAGGGTCTAGGGCTCCCCCACAGCCAGGATTGCCAGAGTTTGCAGTGGGAGTGTGGACTGCTGGGGCCCCTCACTCATGCCTTCCCTGTAGGGCTCTCCTGGCTGAGCAGACTGCTCGCCTCTTTCCAGGCCTTAGGCTTTCCTGTCCCTTCTCTGGTGATGTCCAGCATTCTCTCTTAGCTCATCTATTCAAAGTGTGGCAATCTACTCACTATTTTGGCTCTTTACGTAGGAGGGGCGCAGTACCAGTCTCTAGCCAGCCATCGTGAGTCCCCTCGTACAGGTCTCTAGCCAGCCATCATGAGTCCCCTCGCATTTAAGTTTTGCATTCAATCTGTCCTCCGCGTGAAACAGTAATAATTTTGTTTACAATTCTCTGCAGAACTGCTGACAAAATAGCAAAGGTATCCCACAAGTGTAACCAAAGGCAGGACAAGCACTAGACATGCCACTGGGTGTCATTTAAGAAATTTGTATCCAAATAATTCCTGTGTGTGGAAAACGAGTCAGGCAGACGTGAAGAGCTGATGATAAGCCTCCCAGCCCAGGACTCCTTCAAGCAACCTCTTGTCGCTGACACGATTTCTCCTCTCTCTGGTTTTAGTTCTTCTGGAAGTTTTTTATAAAACTTTTAATAATGCGCTCATTCTTTCCTTCTGTGCTCATGAAGTTTAGATAGTATCCATGGGCAGCCTGTTGTGAAAAATAAAGATTTTAACTCATTGACATCATCGCTTCCTGGATCCCCTTCTGCTACATTTGACAGTTAAATGACTTTTTCTAGATTTTCTTACGGTTACTTTTGTGACTTTAAATAGAGAGTCTTACTCTACTCTTCAACATTAGTAGTAGTCTCTATTTAAAGAGACTTCGTATTCCACTAACTTTTGTCAGTGACTTGACTGCTCTTTAAGAGCATATCATCATATTATCCCCCCAACCTCCTCTCCACCTATCTCTGTCCTCCCATCCAATACTGTCTCTTTTATGTGGCCAGATTTGTTACCATTTATGTTCTTCAGCAGAAACTTGCATGTTCTTTTGGTAGGTTTACAAGTTGGAAACAATAAAAGACCTTCACTTTGTCCTAACTATGCAAACTGTGTTCACTGCCAGGCCATGACATTTTCCCTTGTCCCTTGTCCCTGATGAAAGCCAAGCCTGACACTCTGCCAGCATCACGGGGTCCTCTCACATTCAGTCGGCTTTAAGACAAGGCAATGACACTCTTGTAAACTATTTTTTATTTTTCCACTAAGTTTTTTTCTTGCATAGCCTTCAAGAGTTTGTGTTTTTCTGCCATCCCAATGACACTGCTTTCAGAGGCCCCTTCCTCTCTGAAGCCCCACCAGGCAGAGCTCTGTGCCTTGGCTCTACTCAGGACTTGGTGACGTGTGGGCTTATTGCATGGTTTCAATTCTGGGGCTTCTCTACCTCGTTAGATTGACTTTTTCTAGAGTTGCCAGACTTAGGAAATAAAAACACAGAATGCCAAATTAAATTTCAGTTGCGGATAAACGATAATTTTTTTCAGTGTGTAAGTACACATCTGCTGTTGCCTGTCTCCCAAGCCTTCCTCTTTCCCTGACAACCCTCTTGTTTAGATAGAGAATATTCTTGATTCCCTTCCTATAAAAAGAGGGCACTGCAGGTAAACTTGCCAAACCCCAGGAAATGTCTTTTTTCTCCCATTTTCTTTTCACTTTTTACATGCAGTTGATGTTCTAGCTATAGAATTGTAGCTTCAAAGAAAACAATTCCTCTCAGAAATCTGAGAACATTCGTCATTTCTGGCGTCCAGTGTGTATGTCTAATGCCATTCTAACTTGTGTACCTTGTGGTGACATTTTTTCCCTCTCATAAAATGTTTAAATCACTTCTTCAATCTTCATGTTCTGAAATCTCACAATTTAATGGAGATAATTTTAAAAAATTCTTTTTGTTTAATTTTTGGTGAGTCCTTTAATTCTTAAGAATTTGGACACTCATCAGCTCTGGAAATTTTCTTCTGTTATATCTTTGTTGTTTTCATGCTTTCCATCTTATTGGTTGTCTCTTTGGAACTATTAGTCATGGCTTGGACCTCCTGGATTAGTCTCAAGACCATCTTTTCCTTACATTTTTCATTTCTGACTTTTTGTTCTATATTATAGAGTTTTACATTTTTTCAAGCTCTTCTTTTGAGGTTTTTATTTCAGCAATCATATTCTTAATCTCCACAAGCCTTTCTTATTTTTCAGCTATTACTGTACAATCACATCACATTTTTTATTCTGTAGATAATCTGCTTGAGTTAGTCTGTATATAAGGGAGGATATTTAAAGGTCCCTCTCATGCCTCAGTTATTTTAATTTCAGCCAGCATTAGTTTTGGTTTATTTGCCTTAATCTCTCTCTTTTATGTTCTGAATCTTCTCATGTGCCTGAGGCCATTTGATTACTCATACAAAAGACAGAGGGACTGGTTATGCTGAGCGGATTTGCTTCACTAGCAGGTTATCTTAGCAGAGTGGTCTCTGCACTATGAGCCATGATGGGGCTGTGGTGACTGTCAGATTTCACTACAGCAAGAAGTAATGGGAAGCTGCATGTCAGGTGCCGGCTTTCAAAATGCCAGATTATGAAAGGTTGTAGACTGAGGCATAAAATCCCACAAAAGCCTGTGCTATCCTCAGAAGGTTCATTCCACAAAAAGTTCTCTATTTTTGTATGTTTTTCTGGGGAGTTCTCAGAAATTCTCAGTGTAGGGGTGTGAGGGAAGGACAGAGGTGCTGATTCCCACTGGAAATCTGTATATAAACCTCCAGTTAATCTCCCTGCTTTGGCCCACGTTTCTCACCCTTGACTTTGATTCCAGTGTATTTCATGATTTCTAATAGGAAAATCCTATCTCACTTCTCTGTGGATCTCTATGGTACACTCACTATTCCACACACACTTTCATATATATTCTGTCTTCCAAAAAGTGTGGAATTCGCTTGTGTAATTGTAAGCAAAGCCCATCCTCTATATTCCTAGCTATGGGGTGAGGATTATTCCTTTTTGGTACTTTATTCTACTTCAAAGAGTCTCAGGAAGGAAGAGAGATGGGCTTCAGTGTTCAGTACATCATCTTGTGCTACGAGTTTGCTATTGCTTCCGTTTTTTTTTTTTTTTATTTCTTGGTGGAAAGTGAAAATATAACTCAAATTAAATAATGGATCGCCTCCTCAGTTACTCTCCCTGAATTTCTCGGCTGCAACCACCACCAGCTACTTTGTACCTAAAAAACCTGATGTCCACTGAAATTTGCAGCTATCAACAACACTGTGGTAAAATGACAATCGCGTGCTAAAACACTAAGGAGGATTCTAAAACTTTTAAGAGACTTATTTTGGAACTGGTCTTATTCATACTACAACATTTGATAAGTTGCTAGAATGGGGCAAGTACAAGGCTAAGTTCTGGGAAGGTAGGGACAGAAAGATGAATAGGGTATAAACCTTACCCTTGAGGATAACATAATCTGGTGAATACCTTGAGTTTATATAGCATTTTGCTGTTTATAAATCAGTTTTACCCATAGTGGACTCTTGACACTTACTGATTTACCATTCACATTTTTAACTACTCCTCAGGAACCCATGTGATCCATGACATGTAATGTCTTATTCATTTGCCCAGGAACACATTCGACTCACATGCGAGACAGTGTGGATGGCGTAGTTGCTTGGTTGCTGAAAGTGACTTTGTGGATCTCAAAGTAGCTTGTGCATATCGTATAGGACTTTACAACCAGCTTCTTGAGCCTCTTGACTCAATGGGATACAAACATACCGTGGCTTTATTTTCCTCCTATCATTGCCTTTAACAATACTCTTTCAAATCTCCCTTTTTGCTTTGATCTTTCAGATAGATCACACAGATTTCAGAGAGTTTATGTTGTTAAAAAGTTCAATGTTGTCCAATTTAAAGTTTCAGCCTCATCCGCCAGCTCAGGCAGGGGAGCGGGCCCTGTCTGCAATTTCCCTTCTCCTCTCTCCCTTTCTGAGTCTAACTCTTTTGTCACACTGTAAGGGATGGAAGGAGAAGGAAAGGGATGGTGTCTGTTCCTTTCCTGGCCACTGCCCATTCTTACTAAAGAAGGAAGGGCGGGGTTACTTGTGTGAATTTGCTGTGCTGCTGCTATTGTTACTGTGGCTGAGACATAACTGACTAGCCGTCATCACGCTCATTGCAGCCAAAGGCTGGCGCTCTCTTGTGGTACACATGGAAATTTTGTGGGGAGTCCTCACCGGATGGTTCTTTGATGTGAGAGATCAGTGTTTGTGTGCTCTCTTCTGAACTCTTCCAACTCCACCCCTGTCGATTCATCTCTGCAGCCTTTTACTGCACCACCAGGGAGGCTCAGGTCAGTTGTGGACCACATGTCCTGCCATCACAGGCTGCACTGCCCCTGCCCTCTTTCCATCCCACTGGCACTTTTCGACTCTCTTGTTTCTCCTTGCTCTGTTGGGCGCAGGGGTCTGACTAGCTGGTCTGCTGTGAGAGAAATCTTCAATTAGAAAATAAGATGTTGGCTTCTCTTCTTACTGGCACTTTCCATCTCTGTGAGAGAGTCTCTTTAATGAGCATCATTGCATCCTGCCAACTGCACTGGCTCTAACTCATCTTTCTGCTCCCAGCTTTTGCTTGTGTAGTTAGGGCAGGAAGGGGATAGTAACAATGGAAGGACCTAGAACAAGTTTTTTGTAAAAGGCTTTCTTTACCCTTAAATTTGTGTCTTACATACTGATTCAGAATTAGTAGGAAAAGCACAACTACTCAATGGCCCATCATACATTTTATGCTATGCAGGTAGTCACATTAATTAACATGCATTAATTGGGGACTTGACAAGGTGCCGGGAAATATTCTTCTTGAGTATTTAGGGCTGTGTTTCTTAAAATTTGGCTTATAGACTTTCTTCATGTGAGTCCACTAGGGAGATTAGGGGAAGAGCTGCTAATTCCTGGGCCCCATATCTAGATATCTGGGGATTTGAGGGTTGAGGGTCAGAAATGAAGATTTTCAACAAGCACTTCAGGTTTTAGTTTTTCTTTTATTTATCTATTGAATGATATTTATTGATTTACATATGTCAAACCATCCTTGCATGCCTAGGATGAATCCCACTTGGTCCTGGTGGATTATTTTTTTGATGTGCTGTTGAATTTGGTTTGCTAGTATTTTACTGAGGGTTTTCCCATCTACATTCATAAGAAATATTGGTTCACAGTTTTCTTTTATTGTTATGTTTTTTCCTTGCTTTGGTATCAAGGTGATACTGGCTTCATAGAATAAGTTGTGAAAGACTTCCTCCTTCTCAATATTATGGAATAATTTCTGTATTATGGATACAGAGGATACCAGATATTTTTTTTTGAGCCAGGATCTCATGATGTTGCCCTCAGTACTCAGTAAAGTGTTGTGACATCACAGCTCACAGCAACCTCAAACTCTTGGACTGAAGCAGTTCTCTTGCCTCAGCTTCCCAAGTAGCTGGGACTATAGTCGCCACAATGCCTGGCCATTTTTTGTTGTTATTGTTGTTGTAGTTGTCATTGTTGTTTAGCAGGCCTGAGCTGGGTTTGAACCCACCAACCCCGGTGTATGTCACCGTTGTTCTAACCACTAAGATACGAGCACCAAGCCAGATACCAGATCTTCTTTGTTGGTCTATTAGATTTCAGCTGTGAATCCATCGGGTCTAAGGTTGGGTTTGGTTTGGTTTGTTTGTTTTGTCAGGAGATCTTTTGTTACTGATTTATTTCACAGATCATCACTCATCTGTTCAGGAGTTATATATCTTCCTGCCTGAGTTTAGGAGGTTGTGTCTTTCCAGGAACTCGTGTATTTCTTCCCCATTCTCTAGTTTTTGTGCACAAGGATTAATGAAATATTCATGGATAATGTTTTGTATTTCTGCAGTATCAGTTGTAATGTCATCTTTTTCATTTTTATTTTTTTATTTTGAGACAGAGTCTCACTATATTGCCTCAGTAGAGTGCTGTGGCATCACAGCTCACAGCAATCTCAAACTCTTGGGCTTAAGCGATTCTCTCAGGCACCCACCCGCCACAACACCTGGCTAATCTTTTCATTTTTACTTGAGCTTATGTGGGTCCTTTCTCTTCTGTCCTTGGTTGATTTAGCAAGAGGTCTATCCTTTTGTTTATCTTTTCAAAGAACCACCTTTTTTTGTTAATCCTTTATATTTGTCATTTTTCTCTTATGCAAATCATTTAGTTCTGCTCTAACTTTTGTTATTTATTTTCTTCTGCTGACTTTGCATTTGGTTTGTTCTTCCTTTTCTAGTTCCTTAAGGTGTGACATAAGGTCACAATTTGCACCTCACTAGATAAAGAAAAATAATTGTCAAAATCCAGCATCCTTTTTCATGATAAAAACCCTTAAAAACTATGCATAGAAGAGACAAATATCAGAATTATGGAAGCCATATATGACAGACCTACAGCCAACATCAAACTGAATGAGAAAAGTTGAAAACATTTCCCCTAAGAAATGGGAGAATACACGGATGCCCCCACTGTCACCTACTAGTGTTGGAAGTCCTAGCCAGAGCAATCAAACAAAAGAAGAAAGAGAAGGGTATCCAGACTTAGAAAGATGAAGTCAAACTATTGCTTTTTGCTGATGATATGATCTTGTATTTAGACAAACTAAGAGTCTCCCGGGATTGTTAAACAAAGTTAGCCAAGTCTCAGGTTATAAAATCAATGTACATAAATCAATAGCATTTCTCTATACTAATAACAGTCAACCTGAGAGTCAACTCAAAAACTCAATACCATTCACAATAGCTACGAAAGAAACAAAATACCTAGGAATATATGTGACCAAGAAGGTTAAAGATGTCTACAAAGAGAACTATGAAACTCTAAGGAAAGAAATCACAGAGGATACAACCAAATAGAAAAACATATTATGTTCATGGATAGTAAGATCAACGTTGTTAAAATGTCCATAATGTACAAAGTGATTTATAAATTCAGTGCAATCCCCATCAAGTTACCAAAGTCATACTTTGATGCTTTATTTGAAACCAGAAAAGAACCTGCATAGCCAAAGCAATCTTAAGCAAAAAGAACAAAACTAGAGGCATCGCATTACCAAACTTCAAATTATACTATAGAGCTATAGTAACCAAAACAGCATGATAATAGTACAAAAAGAGAGACATAGAGCAATGAAACAGAACAGACAACCCAAAGTTGAAACCATTTGCCTACAACCAATTGGTCTATGACAAAGCAGAAAACCAAAAGCCCTATTCAGTAAATGGTGCTGGGGAAAGTGGATAGTGACATGCAGAATAATGAAACAGGACACCATGTCTCACAAAATTAATTCATATATAAAAGCCTAGATTCATGTTTTAAAAGGCTTAGAGCTAAGACATGAAACCATAAGAGTTCTAGAGGAAAAAATTGAAAAAATTCTTCTAGATATTAACTTAGGCAAAGAATTTATGAAAAAGTGCCCAATGGCAATCATGGCAACAATCAAAATCAATAAATGGGCTTTCACTAAGTTAAAAAGCTTCTGCACAGGTAAAGAAACAATCAACAGAGTAAATAGGCAACCTACAGAATGGGTGAAAATATTTGTAAGCTGCATATCCAAGAAAGGACTCATAACCCAAATTTATAAAGAACTCAAGCAAATAAGCAAGGAAAAAAAAAAAAAACAACCCAAACAATCCTATTAAAATGTGGGCAAAAGACATAAACAGAAACTTCTCAAAAGAAGAAAGACAGATGGCCACAAAACATATGAAAAAATGCTCAATGTCACTAATCACTTGGGAAATGCAAACTAAAACCACAATGAAATATCACCTTACAGTTAGAATGGCTTTATTAAAAAGCCCACCAACAATAGGCACTGGCACGGATGCAGAGAAAATGCTTATACTCTGTTGGTGGGACTGCAAATTAGTAAAATCTGTATGGAAAGAAAGCACTAAGAGAAGACCTAACACTCAAACCAGCAGCTCTAGTACTAGGTATTTACTCAAAGGAAGTCATTGTATCGAGAAGACACCTGCACTCAAATGTTTATTGCAGCACAGTTCATAGTTGCAAAAATGTAGAATCAACCCACACACCCTTGAATTCAGGAGTGGATTAATAAAATATGGTATAGCTATACCATGGAATATTACTTAGCCATAAAAAAGATGAATTAATACCTTTTGCAACAGTCTGGATGAAACTGGAGACCATTATCCTAAGTGAAGTGTCACAAGAATGGAAAAACCAATACCATATGACCATGTGTACTCCCTATTAAATTGGAACTAACTGATGTGCACGCAAGTGCATAAAGAGAAATAAAACTCAATAGAATGCAGGTGGGGGGAGAATGGATAGGCATGGAGGGGAATAAATCAACTTAATGGGTACTATGAACACTATTTGGGTAATGGGCATACCCATAGCCAGGTCTTAAGCATTACAAAAACCCTCCCCCTAGTATTTTGAAATTTAAAAAAAAAACAAAACACTTTGGGTTCTGCTTATGCATACTAAAGTTGGACAACCACTTGCCTTGAGTGTTAGCCTCCATGATAGTATTATCTTCATTTTACTGATAAGGAAATTGAGATTCAAAAGAGAACCACGACTTGCTAAATGGCAGAGTGAAATCCCATTTAAAACTACTGAGAATGAATACCAACCTGTCCCATTATTCTGCCACTGTCGAGAATTCTTAAGAGAGAGAAAATATCGCTCAGTTTATTTTTTTACATTGCCAAAGTAATACATATTTTATATGAAGAAATCCATAAAAATACACAAAATTAACCAAATACAATCCCAACATTTAGATATAATTTGTTTCTACAGGTTATACCTGTTTTTATAAAATTAAAATCAAATTACATTTTAATACTCTTTAGTATTCTGCCTCCTAAAACTAATGTATTGTGAATTTCTCTGTCCATTCAAAAAGTGTTCTTTAACATTGTTTTTAATGGCAACATAATCTTCCACTTTAAGGATATATAATTCTTTGTTTCATCAATCCTCTGTTGATGAATAATTTGATTATTTCAACTTTTTACTACTACAAAGTGATGCTTTGAAAGTTTGAAATCTTAAAGGGAAGCTGCAGAATGTATTACAGCTATCTAGAGGAGAAGCAGCCCATTTTTAAAGGTCATATATCAAAAGTGTTTGTTGTCTTAAATGATATGGAACAATTCCATGGTCATTAAAAAGATTATTTTGTGTTGTTTTCTTTCTTACCAGGAACAAGAGTATTTTGTTTTACTTCAACATTCTAAGCTGTACCAATCCTTCCGTGATGATTACCCTGCAGTGCCCTACCACACAGGTAAGTCAGAAGAAGCCTCTCTGGCGGTGTCAGCCCTTCTGGACACTCTTGGATAAAATAATTCAGAAATTCCACTGGAGGGCGGCATGTGTGGCTAGTTAGGAATTTACAGGTGGTGGAACACATGTGTATTGAGTTCATGTTTTGTTTATAAACAGAGCAGAGACTAATCATTTTTGAATCACTAAAGAACCTCAGTGATTACCTTGTCCAGCCACCTCTTCGTACAAATAAATACCTGCAGCCCAGAGAAATGGAGATATTTTCCTCCAGACCAGCATTATATTAGGCAGAGGTAAGCTAGATGCTGTAGCTAAGAAGCCCCAGTTTTTCAGTGACTCAATACATCTCATTTATTTTTGACCATGTATCAGCTCACAGCAGGACTCTGTGGTCAGGGGCTGCTCTGCCCCCAGACTCCTTTCCTCTAGTGCAGCAGTTCTCAACCTGTGGGTCGCGACCCACAGGAACTGTATTAAAGGATCGCAGTATTAGGAAGGTTGAGAAACACTGCTGTAGCGACTCTGCCGTTCCTTATGTGCTCCTTGCCACCTGCATCCAGCTACCAGAATGCATAGGTGGGGATGGATGAAGCACCCCTGTCTTCTGCCTTGCCTCAGAAGGGTCACGCATCACATTTCTGCTCAATGCCACAGACACCAACTAGGTTTAGATGATCACACCTGGGTGAAAGAGAAGGAATCAGGCTGAGCAGCCTTTTCTATACCGTGGGACAAGTGGAACAAGACGCACAACCCTCAGTGACAGCTCATTATGTCTTGTGAAGTCTACCGCTCTGGCCTCCAGAACACAGCACTCTCCTCCCGCAGGAGAGCCCAGAGGCCCATGGAGTACTGTTTTTAACTCAAAGTCTCAGATCTGTGGATGACGCACAGTTCTGTTCACCGGGTCTTGATGCTAACTGTACAGTGGGTAGCAGAAGTAGGGGAATTAGAATACAAGCTCCATTCAGACAGGGGGGCATGGTAAATCCCCGGCAGTGTCTGGGGCATGCCCGTGAAGGGCCGTACTTCATTCAGCCTCAGCTGTGTTCTCTGAGAGGGGCTCCCTCATCCATCTCATCCTGTGACCCTTTGCTTAGCCACCTGGGAGGAGGCTGTTTCTGTCCACTAGCCTTCAGGCCACACCATTCCGTGAGCACTGGAAAGTGTGTCTCTCAAGGGCCATACTGTTTTGAAGCTCCCCCTCCAGGTGACTTCTGGCTGGGTAATCCTTTTCAAGTCTTTCTGCAAATGTTTCCTTCCTGGTGTAGCCTGCCTGATATCTATTTAAAATTGAAATCCCACCTGGCCACTACTCTAGCTCCAGCCTCTTTTCTAGTCTTTTTTTTTTTTAATGTTGTTATATCATCTTATTCATTACCATTTATTACCATTTTAGAACAAACATTTTATTTTCTTATTATTTGTTATCTGACTCCCCCTACTTAGAAGATGAACTGCTTGAGAGCAAGAATTTTTAATTTTTTTTTTCTGTTGTGTCCCCAGTGCCTGGAATAGGTGATTGGTAAATATTTATTAAATGAATGAACAGATGAATGAGAGATTGAATATCTTCTGACTTTAAGTTCCAGACTTTTTTCACTATTCCATACAAGTCCATCATTCCTGATGATAAAATCAAAAAAGAAAAATACTTACATATTATGTTTTTTATTGTTTTATAACTAGATCATCCTTTCTTCATAGCAAATGTAGTATTTTAACCTTCAATGTAACTCACTCTCCCAGCCATCAAATTCTAATTTGTAATAGAGTATTAAACCTATTTGAATAACTGATATAAAAATAGTAATACAGAACTATACTCATGGTTCCCTTTGTCACGCACAGAGAATCGGGACTGAGTCAGAATATATTTTAGCTTCCAACAACGCAGAATTGCATTTCGTCTGCCAGGCAATGATGCTGTCTCCTGATCTGAGCCGTATTTTTATGCATTATGTTTTTGTCAACTGCCAGCATGGCCCAGACATGTGTCACAGGCTTTTAAAGGACAGACTGTGCTCAGTTAGAATACCCAACCTCAATGTGACCTTCATTTTGGCTAATTATTATGTTGATTGCTACTAATCAGCACCCTATTTGCAGTGAACAAATTGGTCTGATAGAGGGATAAAATAAAGAGCAGTTGCTATATTGTTTTTTAACAGCTCATTCGTGTCTGGGATGAAATTTAATGTGATTTTCTTTAACGAACCACCTTTTACCATTTTAATTACTTTCTTTTGTGCGTTGCATGCACAGCGCTTTTGTGGTATGCAGTGTGTGTGTGTGTGTGTGTGTGTGTGTTTATAAATGCAGAAATCGTGCCTGTCCCAACTCAGTAGCTCCTACCATCAGTTAAAGCCTGCAGAAGACTTGGGACTTTCCCCACTCACCTGTATAAATTCACTCAGTGCATCCGATAGAGGAGGCAGTTGTCTGTGACTGTCCTCTGAGCAAACTGTCAATGTCTGTAAAATCTCTCCTTAATATTTTCATGGTTTATTCAGCTTGGATAAGAGTGAAAGTTTTGATGTTTGTTTTGATAACCTCAAGTTTCTTCCAAAAAACATAGGTGTGTTGGTTGCTGTGAATATCCTACACAGTTCTTCCGCTTTTTAAGAAAGATACTGTGAGACCTCCAACATTTCCTTCAGTGGTGGATGAGTGTGTGTGTGTGTATGCTCCTGTGTGGATGAGAGAGAAAATACTTTCTCAGAAGTATGAGAGAGGTGTGAACGTGTGGTGGGGTTATTTACCTTGTCAAAACTTTTAGAAGGCACTGGACGGTTGCTGCTACAAGGCATTACTGACTTTGACATTTGAGGCATCCATTTAGTTAGTCACCTGCTCACTTGGCTGTGGGGTCAGTGCCAAATGCCTCGTGTGCAGCAGGAACATGACCCAGGAGATAGAAAACAGCTGCCAGCTCAGCGCCGGAGTTTTTCCCTAACTGCCGGTGGGGTACGGCTGCTCCGGGCTGGGCTGGTGAGGAGAACTTCCAGAGCGTGAAAGAGAGGTGAGGGGAGTCAGGATGAAAAAAGGGTTCATGAGGAACACCTGAACCTGATGTAGAAAGTTTTCAGGCTGACTGCAGCTCACATGGCTTAATCTGTGTTTTTTAAATATAAACAAAAGCAAATTCAGAAGAGTACGTCTTCCCCAAATTTGCTTTCTGTCTGTGGAGCTGCTAATTGGATTTCAGTTACTTCTGCAGTGGTTCCATGGGCTCGCCCAGCGATCCTGCTTGGCACTGAAAGGCTCCAAAGTTTATTAACGTAAAATAATTGCAGAGATGACCTCTCTTCCCACATCTAGAGGGTATTGGTAAAAGACTATAATAATGATTAACTGTGGCAAATTGCCGTAATTGTGTTCATTTCTTATGGTGATAAAACCCCAATTACATTTTGAGAATTGTTGTTGAGTATTCCCTGATAATTCTTAGCAGCATTGAATTGTCAATATTCAGGGCATTTTAAATCACCTTCTTATTCATATATGGGAAAGGAATTGAGAGTCTAGTCCTGAATATGTACAAGCTACACAGGCAAAAATAATCTTGAATTATACTCTTATCTTCCAATTCAGAAAATCACAAAGTGTTTCATTAAGAGTCCATAATTGCCCTGCGGCAGTGGTGACCCAGCTCCATACCTGTGATATAAATGCATCGAACTGCACACATACACAAGCGCTCACAAGTGAGCAGGTGTAAAACTGATGAAACCTGAATAAGGCTAGGAGATTGTCACTGTAAAGGATTACCTGAAGCTGGGCAATTTATAAAGAAAAGAGGTTGTTTGGCGTGTGGTTCCTCAGGCTGCTCCCGCTCACGGGGGAAAGTTGAGGAGTCGCCGGCATGGGCAGTGATCACAGGCAAGAAAGCAAATGAGAGCAGGGCAGGCGGTGCCGGCTTCTTTGTAACAACCAGCTTTCTTGGCAACTACTCTTGCCACCCAGCCAGGTTCATCTATCTGCCCGCTGCCCAGGAGAAAGCCAACATCCAGAGACTCAGGGTTCACAGCCCAGAGTTTATTCTGCATAGTGCTAAGCAGGGAGACAGGAGAAATTTCTCAAATCCACCTCCCTGAGAACTGGGAAGACGGAGTTTTTAAAGACAGTTTGGTGGGCAGAGGTTAGGCAGTCAGGGTGGGCCAACTGGCTAATTGCAGGACTGAACCATCGTCACTTCTCTTGTGTGGGCTGCCGTCTGGTGCTGGTGGGGTCAGTTTCTGGACTGCAGCTCCTTGAGGGGGGTCTGAGACCAGTTGTGTCAGTGTGTTGACCTGGTAGGTGGGTCAATCCACCAGCATGCAGGACCTGGAAGGGATCGCAAAAACTAGCCCTTGGTTCTGAACAGGTGATGCTATTTATGGAGAACAGTTAAGAATCTTTATGGATAGCACGTGTGCCCTCTAGTGTAGCAATTGTAGAGACGCAAACAAGGGGATAGTGGCTGATTGTTACTAGTTTAGCTACCCTGTTCCTTCACAGAGCTTTGGGGTCCTTACTCCCGCTCTCACCTTGCACCCCCGCATCCATTTGCAAGGGCAGTTTCACTGATAGACTGAGGACTCCCTCACTACCAGGAAGGTGGCACTGAGCCCCCATGAAGAATCTGCTCCCACAGGCCCCACCTCCAACACTGGGGATCAAATTTCAACATGAATTATGGGGGGACAGACCTCTAAACTATGGTGGTAACACTATCAATTTCCTGGTTGTGATATTGAGTCACAGTTATGGAATTCATTACCATGGAGGGAAATTGAGTGAAAAGTGTGTGCAGTCTCTGTGATTTCTCATGACTGCATGGGGATCTACAATTATCTCCAAATAAAACTTAAAAATAAATCTATCACTGAACCGTATCTTGTTTGAACACAACATTAATGTCAAGGGCAAAGAGTAGAGATTGGTAGCTAGTACATGAAATGTCCTTTTTCTCAGTAAAACTAGAGAACGGATTTGGGTTTCTGAGATGGAAATAGACTCTGCTGTTAACTGTGGTGGATAATTTAGAAGTCTGGTCTTACAGATGCTCACTTGGTTACTTGGTTTCTTCTTCTCAATTCCATTCCCATCCCTGTGTTCCTGTTCAGATCTGTGTCTCCAAGTGCCCAGATAAATTTTTAACCTATGTGAAGATGCAAATTTTGTACAAGAGAGACAAACGCTTCTGGGAAGATTACAGTCCATTCTGCAAGGCTGGTGCTAAGCCTGTGAAGGTATGTGTGTGTTTAAGCTTAAAAAGACAGAGGGGCTGGACATTTCAGTCTCAATGGTAACAAGCATTTATTACTGGACAAACTCCCAAATCTTCTAGGAAATGATTGCTAAAAGCACCATTCCATTAAAATACAAATGCACAAAACCATGCAGACCACTATCTAGCATATAATTTTGTAGATGTGGGATGTTCAAGAAAGCCTGTTGGTTCTGGTAAGTTAAATTTCAACTCTTCCATGACACCAACCGATTCTCTGCTTAGGGACATCTTTTGCTGTCTAGAGCCAGGAGTTAAGGTCATTTGCAGCTATCATGTTATTAACATGACAATGAAATCCCACAGCTACTTTATAACAAGTACAAAATTCCTTCCAAACCAGTTTGATAAGAACACATTTAAAAACCGCAGACTCCTACCTAGGTTTGAGATTTGTAAGGGAATTCTGAATTGTCATTATGTTAAATAATCTTAATGGTTTCCAAATTTGAGAAGATGCTGTTTTTTCCAGGAAAAAAAAATGAAAGATTGGAGACTGAGTATGTGGCTAAAACAAAGACACACTCCTTCCACCATATGCCTTGTTTTCAAAGGGTTTGGCCTTGTTATTGTTGATTTGATTGAATTATGGCTATGATATTTAAGAGTATTTGTCAAGCAAATGTGCACGTACTAATCTTATAATGACTGGCATTAGGGGAAATTATCAGGAATAATGAGATTCTTCTGGAGTTAAACTTATAAAGAACGACATTTTCTTTTTTTGTTGTTTGTTTAATTTTTTTTTTCTTTGAGACAGAGCCTCACTCTGTCGCCCTGGGTAGAGAGCCATGGAGTCTTCATAACTCACAGCAACCTCAAACCTGGGCTCAAGTGATCTTACCTCAGCCTCCCATGTAGCTGAGACCACGTGCCTGACACCATGCCTGGCTGGTTTTCCTATTTTTAGTAGAGACTGGGATCTGGCTCCTGTGCAGGCTGGTCTCAAACTCCTGAGCTTAGGTGATCCACCGGCCTTGGCTCCCAGGTGCTGGGATGACAGGTGGGAGCCACACCCCAGCCAGGAACATTTCCTACTGAGCTTAGCCTAGTCAGCACACACCCTTTGAGATGCTGATGTTCTTTTCTTTGTTTCAGAGTCTCCCACAAGTCATCCTGGATGATGATTGTCCAGCAGCTGTTTACCCAAGCAAACCTTGTAAGTGGTGAATATTTTATGTTAGAAACAAGGAATCTACTGAGAAAATTTGTAATTAAGTTGCCTTAATTCACAGTTGCTGTACCTGGGGCCAACAATGGTCCTGTGACTGGCTCCAGGTCCCAGAGTTGATCAGGAAGAGTTAAAGGTGAAGTCCATCTCTTGGCTTCTGCCAGGGATGGCTCCCCAGGAGCTCTGTGAGTTTTGGGCTTTTGCTGCATAACGATACAATCACAAGATTGAACACTGATTTTTAAAAGCTCAGTTGGATTATTTGGTGCTTTAGCAGCACATGTAAGCACACACAAAGACACAATCAGACACACCCATTCCTGAATTTAGTCAAAAAGTTCCCTCAGAAATTGCCTGGGGAATAGGAATGAAACAGAGGCTTTTCTTTATTACTTAAACTTTTAAATGTTTATATATCATATGAACAGATCAATTGTTTATTTCTTTAAAGTTATAAAGTTGCTGTAAGGTGATACGGTTTAGAAGAAAATAAAGTAATCACTCATTTTTCTGTCTTATGGTTTTAAAGCTACCACAGAGAAAAAACTTTATGTAAAAATGTCCATCATGATGTTTATTTAAATTTTAAAGTAACTCCCCACCCCTCCAAATAAAAAGAAAAGAGAAAGGAAACACATAACTGTCTGATGGTGATAGCAAGAGAATGCTTAAAGCAATTATGATGTACCCACGTATGAAATACAGAAGAGCTTTTACTATATAAAAGCAATTATAATGTACCCACATATGAAATAAAGAAGTTTACCACCCAAGGGACTGTAACAAATGGGTCAACAGAGAGGTGGCCAAAATAAGGGACTTCCATTGAGCACATGTGGTGCATGTGTGGCCAGTGACAATTGGGTCAACTTAAGGAGGTGGTCGATTATGGGTTGTAGAATTATTAGAGTAATATGCATGTGTATATTATAATGTTAAATAAAACATAAACTCTTATAAGCTTATAATGGTAAGCATGAATAAGTTAACATAATATAAAAAAAAACACGTATTCAAAGAAAAAGCTTGGAAAGAAATGTATGATAATGTTAAGTGGTAGGTTGGGGAATGGCCACCTGTGGGCAGTTTCTCCTCTTCTTTCTTTCTTTTTTTCTATCCATTTTTTTCCACAATGTATGGGTTTCTTTTTTAAAAAAATGGAAGAAAGGCAGTAGTCATCATGTTGAGTAGAAAGTCACATACCATTGAGGTTGCCACCTCAATGGCAACCATGTGTCTTAAATGCTCTCATCACTCTCCTCTAGGTTATAAAAGACCTGAAGCAAAGATGTAGGTCCTACAAGCAGCAGCATGCACAGGAAGCCACCTCAATAAGGAAATACCTGTAGCAACACCCATGTTTTATGTAAAAGTGTGAAAATCGATCATTAGTCACCAAAGACATAACAGGTGCAAGACATGGTCCCTACCTTACAGGTGTGGTCTTGTTAAGCCCTACAATAAACACACATTGCAGATGTTATCAAAGTAAATAAGGCATGTCTTTTACCATCCAGTGAGAGGGGCCTGGAAGTCAGCCTGGCAATCGACTTGTGTTCCTCCTAGTAGAACATTAAGTTTAGTCCTGAATGGAATAGTATGCAGTGAATAAAATGCACTCAATAAAAGTTTATAAAAAGAAATAAGTAACATTAAAAGAAAGTCACAAGGGAAAATTCTTCATGTCCTATATGGAAAAAAAAAGAAAAGAAAGACTGGAAGGAAGTTCACCAAAAGGTCATTTTGCTGTGGGTGGTGGGAGGACCACATATGGTCTTACATTTCCTTTCATATTTTCTCCACTTCCCAAATATGTGCTGAACACATTTAGTAACAAAAGCAAAGAGAGTTGATAAGATTGTGCAAAAATAACACAAGGTCGGGGATGTTAAAGGTGGGAGGAAAAGAGTGCCCAGAAAGACAGAAGGGAGGGCAGGAGAAAATCTGGCCATATGAGTCAAGGAAAAAGAGTTTCAGGAAGGCAGGTGGTGTCTACATGTCAAAGGATCAGAAAGCTGAACTCGTTCAATGGCACAGAATAAGTGTTCTACTATCTGCCAAGTGTTGTGCTAGGTAATGAGTTCAAGCAAGATGAAGATTAAAAACTATCCAAAGGTTTTGACAATTGAGGGATCACTGGGATTACTGGGAGGACAATTTCCACAGAGTGGTAGGGGCAGACATCTGGTTGGAGTGAGCAGCTGGACAAGTGTCAAATTTGCCGCAGGAGGGGAGGGAAGAGCAGGAGGAAGGTGGGTGGGCACTAAAGGAATCATATTCTGATTTCTTTTAAAGTGTTATTGTAATTTAGAAAATTTCCAGCACTTTAATGGAAAATTAATTGAGAATGTAAGAAAATCAATGCTGTACAAGGCAAATAAAGCTATTTATTAACACTGGGGAAAAAAAAAAAAAATAAAGGAATCATCCGTAAGCTAAGTGCAGCAGAAGGGAGAGGGGCAGACAAGACTTGATTTCAAGTCAGGAAAGTCAGACAAAACTTTGTAAAGACACATATATCTTTACCCCATATCAACTACTTTAATATTTTTGAGTTTAAACTCCATATGCACTCACAAAAATCGCCAATGCTTCTTACAAAAAAAAATATGAAAGTGATCCATTTATAATTATCTATGTTTTCATTTGAAATTGGTTTTAAAATATTTTTAGTAGTAGATTTGTGGCTTTAAAATATTTTTAGTAATAGATTTGTAAAGAGGTAAAGATTCCCCTTAATAATGGAATAATCTCAGAACATATATTAGTCTTCAAAGTGTAGGCCTCTTTTAATAGCCTTGGAATTTCTATTTCCAACCCCTCCGAGTAAACACTAAATGACAAAGCTGAGAGATAAATTATGAAGAATTCAGACACATAAACATAGTTGTTTTAGTAGCCTGCGTTTGAGCTTACGTCTTCCCCAAGGAATTATTCACTAATGTCCAATTTTCAGGGTTTGTTTTAGAGCACCTAAAGTTTTTTCTTCTTTAAAATAAAACTAACCTCATTCCTTCATACAATTCATGTGACCTTCTCATTAAAATGCGTTTACCACGAGTGACATGTATCAATGTTACTCTCAAAACCTCTGCTGTGCTTCTCACCTGTGAACATATCACATCTAAAATAACGAAGTTTAGAATGTAGCTTCAGATCGCGATCAGAGCTTCTTCCTATCCCAGCCTTAGAACCCTCAGAAAATGTTCAGCTCATCAGGTGATGGGTGATGAGCCGCCCACGCTGAGCAGTGTGCATGTCCAGCAAGAATTTGATCGTAGTTCATCGGAAAGCTTAAAAAAGGGAGGACACCTTGAAAGAAGGAGGAGGAAGTAACTGCTGTCACGTTATTTTCACAGTTCTCCAGAGATGCTTACCCGACTTCTCTTTTACAAATGGCAGCTTAACAATAGGAGATCACGTGCTGTTTGAAGATGGAAATGGAAGGATGAGAAATGTCACGGAACTCAAGGACGCTGTGAAGTATGTTTGTTTCCATTCTTAATGCCTCCCGTTATCCTACCGAAGACTAGAGCTCCCGTTAGGTGAAGGGGTAGGGGTACAGAGGGAGAATGACGTGTTCTGAGGAAATATACATGTCACTACAGATCCGAGAACTTTGTACATATTCATTAAGAAAAGCATGTAAAGAAGAGGAAACCAGAGTCAACCGGCTTTTCAGAGTGGTTAACTCTTTCTTCATCAGCAGGTATAGAAGTGTGACAGAAGGGATCCTCTTAGTGCTGGTGTCAGATTTCTCTGTATAGCTCCAGAGCAGGAAGTTGACCATGCCCTGGGGGCACCCCTGTGGCGACCCGTGTTACAGAGGCGCGTCCCTCCCTGTGTGTGCACACGCACACATACCTGGGTGCACAGACGAATGTACCCAGAGTATCATTGTGTTGCTCACGTTGGTGAATTAAAAATTAAATAAATAAAGATACTCTAAAAATTTCTCTTTCTTGAAAGATGTTAGCAGTACAAGCTGTATGGTGTAACTCCTGCATATTTAGAATGTAATAGTAACATGGGTGAATTTCAGAAATGTAAAACCGTGTGAAAGAAATCACAAGACAATAACACAGATTGTCTTTATATCCCATTGATATAAAATTCAAAAACACACAGAATTAAATCCAGTTGCCCTGTGATGTGATGTAAATGGTAAAACTGAAAAGAAAACTTGGGAAATTATTATTGCAAAAGGCAGAATGGTGGTTACTCTGGGGAAAAGAGAGCTGTCACAATTAGGGTACTGAGGAGGGCCTGACGCTATTGCAGGTATATAAGGGCGTCCATCCTCATAATTCACCAGCCTGGACGCTAAAGCTATGTGTTCTCGTTGTGGACTCCTGGACACCTTTCTGCTACAGGGCTGTCAGAGGTTAGCAAGAGGAATTAAAGATTATGTTTGTTCTTGACTTAACGGATTATAAGTTAAAAGCTGATCTTATCACTTAATTCATTTTATACAGTAAGGCTTCTACAATATTGAGGGCATGTTGCTTACAGTGGAAAAGGTTCTGTTCACCGTTCCTGAAAACCATGTCCCCTGTGTGTGCAGCTATAACTACCTTTGCTCCTTTACTGAAGTGACATTTTGTGTATTGTGGCCAGGAAAAGAGTCACTACTGACAGGTGGCTTCTAAAAACATGCTTTGATCACAACGGGAACAGTTCTGTTTAGTGGTAGTCCAAAAATAATTGATTTTTTTTCCTTCTTTGAATTCAGACAAATAAATGAAATCCTTAATGCAAGGAAACTTGGGTTGAAAGTGTTTCAAGATTATTCACTGACTTGGTATTGGATTCTCACGTAAGTGAAAACAAAAAGATCTTTCTTCTCCAACCCCATACCTATTTTATCTCTGTAGAACTCTTTCTCCAAATTCCCTATGTTTATTCAAGAATAAAAGGTTGATTCAGATCTCAGTTCCTGCCATATTCTTTTTTCAGTTGGGATACAGATGGGGAGAAGATGTTTGAAAATGTGCCCACTATTAGCAAAAATTTCTAAGAATGTATACTTTTATTTTAGTCATTAAATTACAAATAAAAATGTTCTTGGGGAAGTACTTCAAATCATGTTGGGGAGAACCTGCAGGATTTCTGTATCTGCAGTTCACCTGTGCTTCTTGTCACCTGTTACAATAGGCACGGTGTTATTTCACTAGTTCTTTTTTTTTTTTAAATTGTCCCTCTCTTGACTTCCAAAAGATCATTGTTATTTTTAAATGCATCTCTTCCATATAATAATGTGATCGTTATCACCAGAAGTCATGGTAGTTATTAGAAGCTACATAACCATGTATGTTATACATAAATGAATTTTATAGTTAAGTTTTATATTCCTAGAACGTTAAAGAAATGCAGTCACTCTACTGGAGTGGGTAAATATAACTAATGTATCAAAGACAGTTTTACTATCTGGTTCATGTGTCACCACCTAGTGTTTAAAAGCTTCTGGGGTCCCCTTGTAATCAAAAAATAAAGTGAAACTTTATTTGGATATTTCTAAAGCCCTTTATAACCTGACCCCAACTAAGTCCCTAAGTTGTTATCTTCACTCACGTTTCTTGAAAACCCTATATTTTAATCATATATGTGCCCATCCTTAGACTGCCAAATCTCATGTTTTTACACATCCTGTTTCCTGTCTGGCATATCCTCTTCATTTCTTCCTTTGAAATCACCTTTAGTGTCACTTATGGAACCTTTGTTATCGTCCCAGAGATAGCTGATCACTTCTTCCTCTGCATTCTTCATACCTGTTGTGTGTGTGTATTTCTACACACCTGGGCATACACACCCATCTTCCGTATAGCACCTGCCATTCTATATTTTATTTAGCTATCCCTTTCCCTCTGATAGACTATGAACTGTTCATGATGGTAACTGTGTACTACTCATCTTTATTTTCCTTACTCCAGTATGGTTCTTTGAAATATAGGAGGCACACAGAAATGTGAGCTCAAGGAACATTTATAGAGCTAGGCAGAGCAGCTCATGCCTATGATCCTGGCTATTTGGAAGGTTGAGGGAGGACGATCACTTGAGCCCAGGAATTTGAGGCTGCAGTGAACCATGACTGTGCCATAACATTCTATCATTCCAACCAGCAGAGAACCAGGGTCCAAAAAAAAAAAAAAAAAAAAGAATAGTTATAAATACACATAGGGAAAAAGGTAGATGTGCTTATATATCGTGCTTATAAAGTCAAAGTTATGTGTGAAATATTAGGAATTTTTAGAGCTTTAAAATTAGATCTTATGAGATTTTATTCTTTCTGATGCTTTGTCTTGAATAATTACAGTAATTCTTTTCAGTGTGTTAGGATTTCTCTCCAGCAGAGGTTGTAGGTTATACTTGACAGTATTTTAACTGATACTCCCAGCTGGGTCCAGTGGCTCACGCCTGTAATCCTAGCACTCTGGGAGGCTGAGGCAAGTGGAATGCTTGAGCTCAGGAGTTCAAGACCAGCCTAAGCAAGAGGGAGATCTTGTGTCTACTAAAAATAGAAAAACTAGCCAGGCATTGTGTTGTACATGTATAGTCCCGACTCCTTGGGAGACTGAGGCAAAGAGGATTCCTAGAGCCCAAGAGTTTGAGGTTGCTATGAGCTATGATGTCGTGAAACTCTACCTAGGGCAAAAAGTGACACTCTGTCTCAAAAATAAATAATAAATCAACTAAGACTCCTATTGTCAGGCCCAGACATTACTAGATAATTCTGAAGTTTCTTCTTCATTTGGCTTTTCACTCTGACCTGCACAAATCCACATTATGACAGACTCTCCAGCCCAACTACTCCCAACGCACACTGAAACCTCCCCCCAGAGCACCACTCATCCACCAGACCATCAATGACTCCCTCTATTTTCACCCTTCTGCTCTGATCTACTTTATAAATATAAAGCCAAAGCACTGACATGCTGGGACTTAGTTTATTCTGTAAGGATTTTTATGTAAGAATTTAGAACACACAGAATCAAAAGACAAAAATCAATCTATTTCCTTTTTTTCCCCTCCCCTCTAATCTTTCTGAATATTCATCCCCTTTGGATTATGCCATAGAATAATCTCTCAGCCATATTGAGTGTTTAAGCATTAACCTGCTTCTGATTTTAAGAGAATGGCTTCTGAAGTAAAAAGCTTTAGTTTAGTAAGACTGTGGACCTGGATACTGTGCTGTTATCTGTCTAGTGACAGTAATTATTGAATTTTTTGAAAACAAAAACAAAAACATAACACTTAAGACAATGAACTCAACAATTGTACCAGGCTCTGTCTGTTGCTATGTTTGAAAACTTACAGGTAGCACCAGAAGTGTCAGTTCGTAATAGAAGAGTTGGCCAAGTTTTCAATCCTAATGAGTTCTCTTTGAGAAAATTACATGAAAAGACTCCACGACTTTACCCTGGGCATGTGGGTGGGGGGGAAACCAGCTTCTTTAGCACCTCAGTCAAACTCCAGGAAGAAATTAAAACAGACAGAAAGTAGTCATGCTATTAGTAATTACTTGATGACACCACAGGGCCCGGAAGACTCAGAAGACTTACGCTGGCTGGAAAAAAAGTAGCCCACAGATCATAGGGGTGGTGAAATGGATGTCTGCTAATGACAGGCATCACAGGCTGCTAGAGATAATTGGACTACAGTGAAATGGCTGCAAAGTCATGGGTTCAGAGAATGCCCAGTTATTTTCCTTGCCTTTCTGATGCAGCCATATCAGAGAGGGTTCCCACTAGTTACCAGGTGCATAGAACAGATCAAATTCATCGTGAATGTATTTTACGATTTATCATTTAGTAGATAGGTATGAAGGAAAAAAATAGGACACGGTAACCGGGGCAGATAGATCAAAACTGCAGGTTTGGGAGAGTTGTATTTTTCCTAGAACAGTGACTGGCACTGGACTTGTATTTATCCTAGGCGCCCAAAGACGCCTGGGGTAGCCCCTGACAGGCTACTCTTTTATACAAAATCTTAACGTAGACCATGTATACTTTTAACATTATAAATGTTTTTAGAGTCAAGTAAAATAAAACAGTCTGAGAATCATTTTCAATATAAAAAGCGTGTTGTCTTGATGTTTTCAGTATGCTGTGCTCAGTGCACTTGACCTCTGTGCTCACTGTGGGCTTTTTCCTCCAGTGGCCTGGTTATCGCCATGTTCCTTAGTTGGATAATTGTGATACTCATGAGGTACATAGTTGGACTCCTCTTCTGGATTTTCGCGATTGGTGTGCTTGGAATTATAGGATATGGTAGGTATCACTACCCTTAAAATTGCTAAGTATCAGAATAAACATTTTCTTTTTTGTTGCCAGAAAGTATTTCCTTGCAGTGGGTTTAATTATTCTTTGCCCACACAAAAGCTTTAAGTTTACATAAATTATTTCACTTTGCATATATTGTCTCAATAATTTTTTTTTCTGTATCTTGAAAAGAAGAAGTGCTATCAGAATGTTCCACATTTCCCCACCAGATCTGCCTCATGGGTATTAAAAAGGAGGCAAAAAGATACCTTTTAGATTAATGAAAAACATTTCAGGCAACTTGTTTTATTCCTTTAGCTTTTCTATGTGATCAAAGGTCTGAGTACTTACATAAGTGTGATCTATTTTTCTCTCTCAATTTAGGTAGAACTTTTAATCTAGGTACTGTCCCACTGGTTAGTAATTGGTGCGCCACAGTGAAGCATCGCCCTCTAGAGGCAAGCATTCTGAATTACGCTCATTGGATGGAGAAGCACAGTATTATTTCAAAGTTAGAATCTAACCCCTAACTCAGTACCCCCCCCAAAGCAGTACATACTGGGTACAGTGTAAATACTAAATGAATGCAAGTGTGTTCCATGAAATATCACTTACAGGAGTTTCCTTTCAGTCTCCTAAAAAATGTATTGGCCAAGAGATGAATCAATGTTTGAGAGGTTTTTTTTCAAAAGAATTATTTCCCCTATAATGAATGCCATTTGAATTGACAAAACAGTTTCATGATAACAGACACCAAAAGTAAAACTCTCCTATTTCCGTCACTCAAAGAAGAACAGCTTTACACGTATCAGGATAAGAATGCAATTGAACCCCCAGGTTGTGTCTTTAGCCTGGGTTCTAATCCAGCATTATAATGTACAGCTGGGTAACTCTGGAAGTTTCTTGGTGATTATTAGACCCAGTTTCCTTATTTATAACATCAGCACAATAACATCAGCCTGATTTATAACATCAGCCTCTTCCACCATAGAAGATTGTAAGGATTAAATGAGACAGGAATATAAAGCTTTCCGGACGGTGCCTAGAACACAGCAAACAGGGAGTAGCTGTGCTGCCTGGCTTTTCCCCTCCTCCTCACCCTCTGTGACTTTCTAAGGAGTCACTCAGATCTCAGGCATTCCTCACCTGCTCCTGCCTGCAGCGGCTCAGAAGCACACTCAGACTTCCACTGAGCACAGCCAGGGGACACACCCAGGCCAGTCTGAGGGAGAGACCCAAGCCTGCCATCACCTAATCAGAAACTCCAAAGAAAGCTTTTTGTTTAAATGTCTTTTTTTTGTGTGTGTGTGCTCCTGCTTGGAGCTCAGAACAACCCCTGCTCTTTGCTGCTAGGAAGTCTGGGTGTGAGATTCAATCAGGTTTATGTTTATCGGGAAGGGAAGGGAAGGGCGGTAGCGTCTGCCGTTGACCTCACCGACTTCCCTTAAGCAGCAAGAAAAACCTGAGCTTGGCTCTAGTGCAATTTTGACAACAGAAAAGGCAGAAAGATGGTCAATATATAAAACACGCAGGTAAAACCATCAATTCCAACTCCCTGTTGGCTCCCAACCTAGTGCTAACACAGAAATTAATGGTGTGACAAGTAAGCTTGAAGCTATTTATTGGGTGAGGAGATGTGCAATTAGACTTGGGAGTGCCAGGTACTGACCTCTGCTACTATCTTGGACAAGTGACTTTCTATATTTCATGGAAACCAACCATTTCCTACTGACAGAAGCCCATTTACTAGGACACATACGTCATTCTGAGTCAGGCTGCCGCTGGGCAAGTGCTCCTGTGCTATGAGGGGACAATTCTCATTGAGCAGAACAAGTAAAGAGGCCCCCAGGGGAGGGCACATGACACTGTGGTTAGGAGCAGGGATTTAAAGGATGACAAGGGCACAAACCTGGGCTTAGCCCATTAACCACGTGTCCTCTACAAGTTCAGAGTCTCCCTAATTCAATTATGTAGTAGGAATCTGTGAATACCAAACAAAATAATGTATATAAAGTAGACTCGTAGCAGATAGTAAATATTAAGGGAATAGTGTGTGTGTTGTTGTTAACTATTGTTGTTACACAGGAATATTATTGAGGAAAGAGGACTCACAGCCCAGGGATTATAACTTTAAAAAAAGTTAGGAGAAGAGTGAAAGAAAAAAAGGAAGGAGGGAAGGAAGGAAGGAAGGAAGGAAGGAAGGAAGGAAGGAAGGAAGGAAATTGGAAAATATTGCCTAGACGTTCACCTCCACCTGTCTGAGAAAACTAAATAGTCTGAAGGGCCCTTTTGATATGAAGGAACATCATAAACAAGAGTATTGGGTTATGTTGTTTTATATAACACAGTATTTTGATAGTCTTTAGCAAATAAAGGAAATCTTCCCAAAGGAAAAATTATGTTCAAATGTATGAACTAAAATGAAAGTGGGGAATCCAGCAGGAAACCCGTGAAACATGGGGCAGCCCCGGCAGCGTGGGAGCCAGAAACCTTAGACCAGAGTCAGCAGCAGAGCACGGGTCACACCTAAAACTCCTGGGTGAGTTGGGATCCTGTAAGGGTCAGAAGTGACCCCAGTCTGGTAGACCCTATGAATGCCAGCAGAA
>NW_003852405.1:30736200-30736700 GCF_000181295.1 Otolemur garnettii
ATCAATTGGTAGACATGTCGGTAAAGCTCAATCGACTTGGTCTGTATAAAATAATAACAACAATGTCCAATGTTTTAGATTAAAAGTATACATTAACTAAATTATTGAAAGTAATCAGTGTAGGGTGATTATCGGGTGAACCCGGGCCAGGTGCAGTGGCTCACACCTGTAGTCCTAGCTCTCTTGGAAGCCTTGCACTAGGGAGGCTGAGGAAGGATGATAACTTGATTATTAAGTACACAGATAGCACATTTTCAGGGTAATCCATTACAAAACCAGAGTAGATAGCTCCAAACTACTAGAGAAAAAACAAATGGAATGTAAGTAAACAAACAAAACTTATCAATTTTTAAAGGATAGACGTTGAACGAAAATAGGCACAAAATGGCTCAGGAAAAATGAAAGTAAGAAGGTAGAAACAAATATAAATATGTCAAAACATTAAGTATAAATACTTAAACTCACCAATTAGAACACAGAGATGTCAAGGCAGATTAAAA
>NW_003852405.1:30736916-30740253 GCF_000181295.1 Otolemur garnettii
TGATGAGACCCTCTCTCTATAAAACAATTCTAAAAATAGTAAAAGAAAAAAAATGAAGGTATGGTTAAAAATATACTAGAAATCATTAACAAAAGACAACTGCAGAAGCCGTAATATCAGACAAAATAGATTAAAAATTATTAATCAAGATAGAAAGGATTGAATTCCATTTCTAAACTTGTATGCATCTATTAAAGTAGTCTCAAAGTTTATAGAACTGCACGGATAAATAAATAAGCCAGTAGATAATAAATTGCTATTGGGGGCTCAGTGGCTAAGGCAGCAGCCAAGTACACCAGAGCTGGCGGGTTCGAATTCAGCCCTGGCCTGCCAAACAACAGTGACAACTACAAACACAAAATAGCCGGGTGTAGTGGTGGGTGCCTGTAGTCCCAACTACTTGGGAGGCTGAGACAAGAGAATCAATTAAGAGTTGGAGGTTGCTGTGAGCGGTGATGCCACAGCACTCTACCCAGAGTGACAGCTTGAGACTATCTCAAAGAATAAATAAATAAATTGCTATTGGGTATAAATCTCCCAGATATCAGCACATTTGTTTACCATGTAAATATACCACAATGTATTTAACTAGTTCTTACTGATGGACCTTAAAATTTCTTTCTAGTGAAAAGGAACTTTAAAGCCAGGTGTTGCCACAGTCATTCAGACAAATACTGAGAATATTATGTCAAATACAGTAACATATTTAGACTATGAGGTCCAAACAAAATATTTACAGTGTAAATCTGTATCTTGCCTTTGTAGAAATGATCATAATGACCAGTTTCAGGTAGCCATGTATGACAAGCAAATAGCTTCTATTTCAGAAAAAAATATTTTGTATTAGTCTGTTTTTCTTTCTTTTATTTTTTTCAAGGAATATGGCATTGTTATAACGAATACGACACTCTTCGGAAAAATCCAAATGCTCCACAAACTTTATATGACATCGGGATTCAGACTGATATAACATTGTACTTTCGGCTGAAACAAATATGGTTCGCGTTTAGTGAGTAGATTTTAAAAACTGGTTTTATTAAAATTTTAGTCATAAGAAAGTACATTTTTGTCTGAAGGAAAGCTTGGATTGGTGGAACCTGTTAATTATCATATGCCACAAAGGCAATGTGTCTACAGTCCTCTAACTATAATAAATATATTGTAGAATCTAAGAAAAGATTACTTTACAAGGATTTCAAGCCATTTGCCTTCAACTGAAAATGATTTGGTTGTGAAAATTTATAGACGTTAACCTGATGTCTAAGGAAATTTATGGAGAAACTAATGCTCGACTTTTCAAACTTGCCTTTTACAAGGAAAAAGAAAAAGTAAGAAACAACATTTTTTCACAACAAAACATTTTAACTCTTATAGAAATTATAAGTAACTGAAAATAAATTTACATTTTTTGAAGTGATTATTCAAATGATTGTATGTATGAAGTCTGTTAAGTTTGCAAACTGGTCCTAGAAAAAATGTACCACATTGCTGAATATCACTGTGGTCACCTTCTAAGTGGTCCCCTTGGGAACCAGTGCCTGGTCCACCCTTCAGAGCAGTTTTGGAACTCTTTTTCTGAAATGGCCATCAGAGCCAATATCATATTACTCTTGGTATCCTGAATGTCATCAAAATGTTTTCCTTTCAGTATTTCTTTTATGTTTGGGTAAGGAAAAAAGTCGTTGGGGGCCAGATCAGGTGAGTAGGGAGGGTATTCCAATACAGTCGCTTGTTACTAGGTAAAAACTCCCTCACAGACAGTGCTGTGTGAGCTGGCCCATTGTCGTGGTGCAAGAGCCACACTTTCCTCATGTCAAGATTTTTATTTACGATTTTCCTGTTTCTCTGTCAATATTTACTTGGGCTGCTGTGCTTCTCGCAGTCAGCTGATGACTTTGATGCACAATTTGACAAATTTTTGTAATTTTTTATCAGTTCTGCTCTTTACTGGCCACCCTGACCTCTCTTCATCAGCGATGTTTTCTCTCCCCTCAGAAAGATGTTTAATCCATTTGTACACGGCTGTTTTCTTCATGGCATGATCCCTATAAACCTGGATTAACACATGCTATTTCTAGCCCTAATGCAGACTAGGACACTTCACTTATATTACCAGGTTTAACAAACATTAGATAATGTTTGTTCATTGCTCTAATTCAAGCTCTGACATTCTCACGATGGCACACAAAAACACAGAACACCAATAATGAATGCCACTGTGTCGAGATACTGCCACACTCTGACACAGACACCGCTGTGAGACACTGTGCCACACCCTGACACAGACACTGCTGTGAGACACTGTGCCACACACTGACACAGACACCGCTCTGAGACATTGTGCCACACACTGACACAGACACCGCTGTGAGACACTGTGCCACACCCTGACACAGACACCGCTGTGAGACACTGTGCCACACCCTGACACAGACACCGCTCTGAGACACTGTGCCACACACTGACACAGACACCGCTCTAAGACACTGTGCCACACACTGACACAGACACCGCTCTGAGACACTGATATCCCAGAGTTAGGAAACCTTACTGAGTTTGCACAGTGCTGCCAATGTAAGCACACGGCACACGTGTACATAGTTCACTCTCAGACCTTGTATCTGTTGGGATAATGTTAACATTTTTAAAGCAAAATGATTTCAGAGATGGATTTATTATAATATTCCTTGTACTTGACAGATATGTGTTCTTTAATCAAGATTTTAAAAGTCAACTTTAATTACATGTTGCTTTAAAAAAAAAATCATCTTTATATTGTTGAAGTTAAAGAGCCAGGTGAGACATAGAAAGGGTTGAGGGAGCCCAGAAGAACCTCAGGTGGGCCCCACATCCTGGTGGGGCACCATGACGTGGGTCCCATCTTGTACGTTTGAAAACTTGGTTTTGCTGCTTCATTCAAGAATCCTTGGGCTTTCAAAGACAAGTTCATGTTATGTCACCCGAGTATCATTTTATTTGTTTGTACCACGACAATACTGTCTTGGTGACCAAAGTGTAGACATATCCCTTCTGTCCTGAGGTCCAGGTATACAGGGAGCAAGATTACCAATCAAAAGCTTTTTAAGCAAAGGGGCTTCCACAGCCTTGGGGAGGCTTTCTTCAGGCTGACGCCAACCTTGATGACCTAGCTGTGCACCAAAGATGTCCCCACCAGACTCCTTTTGTCTGCTAGACTTAGTTTTTCTCTTTTCCTTGAATGATATTGGTTCAAAATGCTAAAGTCTTTCTCTTTGGCTTCCCTTCCCTAGCCCTTGTGCAGACGAGTACACTTCACTTACATTATTTTTTCAAATCGGCTACAGAAGAACTATTTCAC
>NW_003852405.1:30740456-30741332 GCF_000181295.1 Otolemur garnettii
TAAGACCCTTCTACACAAAAGCCATTGAGATGCCCAGACTCTGTCATTGGAACAGTTCAGAGATGTGCTTTTAGGAAAATACAAAACTTTTTTAAATTTTCAAGTCTAAAAATACCAGTCATTCCTCAAATAAGCCTCAGCTTTTATGACATATTAATCACACATTAATTGATTATCTTCTCTGTGTTTGAACAAAATTTGAGGTGTTGAGGTAAAGGAGTGTATGTAAAATTACACTCATTGACAGAAATATGGAGACTAAGCAGTTATAAAAACATAAATTATAACTTTCTGCATCTGGATTATGTTAGAAGTTGTTTCTATTCCCATCTCTGCCATTAACTAACATGACCTTGGGTATATCTCTTAGTCCCCGGCTGCCAGTACCTCTTTCTCTATTAAGTCACAGTTATACTACCTGCTGTATAGAGCATCAGCATATTTCTATTATTTGCTCCTATTCAAACAAAATGGGAGAATAGAGAATAATCACAAACTGTTAGGCAATGTTGTCCTTGTGTGAACATAGTAGAGTACCCAAACCTCGATGGCACAGCCGACTACACCCTAACCTCTATGGTACAACCAATTGCTCCAAGGCTACACACCTGTACACACGCCACTGTGCTGAATATGGTGGACAATTGTAACACACTAGTATCTGTGCACCTAAATGTATTTACAGAAAAAAACATAAAGTACAGTATAAAAGATATAGAAGATTTAAAATGGTAAACCTCTACAGGACTTTAGTGTTAATAGAACTGGCAGGGCTGGAAGGTGCTCGGAGTGAGTCAGTGAGTGAGTGGTGAGTGGCCGTGAAGGCCTGGGGCACTGCTGTGCACTGCTGTAGACTTTATAAACACTGTACACTAC
>NW_003852405.1:30741764-30743366 GCF_000181295.1 Otolemur garnettii
GTGGAGGGTACGGATAGTGCACACCTCCTTGGGAAAGGGCTCAGCTACAGCTTGGACTTTACTTAACCAATGAAAACAATATAAGCTAATTACATGTACCTTTATATTAATCTGAAATAAAAGAAATTGAGGGAATATAACAATTGATACTATTTGGCTTCAAATTAAAAAAAAGAACTTAGTTCAAGCTAGCTGAAGAAAAAAGAAAATCGGGTCAGGCTAAGGGCAGAGCAGGGGGTGTTTACTATAAACATGTAGAGGTGTCTCATCAATTTCAAGGAAACAGAAGGACAACTTGACTTTCAAGTTTGCCTGGATCCAGGAAACAAAAAATCTAAAAAGATCCCCAAGATTTCCTCTTCGTGCAGTCTTTCTTTATACACATACACTTTATTCTCTCTTTGTGGATTTAATCACTTCACATTAACATGGTTTTAACATACTCTGTGTAAACATCATTTCAAGGTTTATAAATTTTGATTCAAAACTAAACTAGGGGTTAGGCACAGTAGCTCGTGCCTGTAATCCTAGCACTTTGGGAGGCCAAGGAGGGAAGATCACTTGAGGTCTGGAGTTTAAAACCAGCCTGGACAATACTGAGATTCATCTCTACAAAAAAATAAAAAAATAAAAATAGCCAGGTATGGTGGCGCTCACCTGTAGTTCCAGCTACCAGGGAGGCTGAGGCAGGAGGATCACTTAAATCCAGGTGTTTGAGGTTGCAGTGAGTTATGATGGCGCTATTGCATTCCAGGCTGGGTGTCAGAGGGAGTTTCTCAAAAATACCAAAAAACAAAACAAAACAAACAAACAAAAAAAAGAAAACAAACAAACAAAACAACTAAATTAAATTCCTTTAAAGACTTTTATTGGCTAAGTTGGGTTGGATTTATACCATGATTCCATCAGTGGTGGCCACCATGGTGGGTGGAGACACAAAATAAAAATAGGGCAGCCAAGAGCTTGCCCTGTTCATCAGAAAAGACAGGGAAGGGGGTCATGAACGGCAGGCTGCCCTTTCTTCCTTCCATCTGTTGTCTAATTTCTATACGTGGTAGGAAGTGTTTTTACAGATTAAATGAAGCCTGTCCAGTTGAGATGTGCAAGCTCTCACTACACTTTTAGTCTGTATTTCTCAGCGTTTCTTGGAGGTTTGGGAAGTGATTTTCTAAAATTGTCATTTTTGAAGAGGTAGTACTACTTAAATTATGAAGTGTCAGAACTGGGAGAGATAAGAAGAAAGCTCAGTTCTCACTTCTGCAGAGGAAGTTTGTGTCTATGTGTTGACTGGGATTGTGGACTGATTTTTTTTTCCCCCTGTTCAAAGTGATAATGCTCTCCATCCTGGAAGCAATCGTCGTCATCTTGATGATCTTCCTCCGGAAGCGAATCCGTGTCGCCATTTTCCTGCTGCAGGAAGGGAGCAAGTAAGACCCTTAACGTAGAAACTCGGATAATGGATAGCGATCAGTAAAGTCAATCACCATCCACGGCATAGACATCCCAGACTGGTTTCCCTTTTAAAAAAGAAGACTTGTTAAAACTATTTCCCACTCAAGAAGACTTATTCAAGTTCAAGTTGTTAATAAGCCTTTTAACATC
>NW_003852405.1:30743392-30776660 GCF_000181295.1 Otolemur garnettii
ATATTATAGGTTATATTATTTCTCTATTGAGTCGTGTGCTAATATTAATGGTTGTGATCACTTATAGAACTTTCAATCACCATAATTCCATAAAGTCAAATTATGTGCTATTACCACTTTTGTATGAGAGAAAAAATTTTCTAATGGGACAATCTGTTTCGCAGCATCGGACTATACATTTTATACCTAAAGCTCATAATTCTGGAACATTTTATACCCAGAGCCATTTTACTTTTTTAGAAAGTTATAAAATAAACACTAAGCCTTTCATAAAATTCATGCTGATAGGTAATAACACCTACAGTTTCCAAACTATTCCAAACGATCACTTGAGGATAATACTCTGAACTTCTTATCCAGGCCTAGAAGAAACAAGGGAGGCTTCTTGTTATGCAGCCAACAGCCAGGCTCTGTTTAGGATGATGGAAATTAAGTTGTTAATGACCAAGACCCAAATTACTTTTAATGGTGTTTAAGGATTACCTTAACAAAATTACCATATTATTACTATAATAATAATAGAGCCACCTGAAGCCAGTGGTTTCAATGGTTAACAAGCAGTTTGTTAAACTCTCTCTCATCCTTATAATGACTGAAGCCCTATCATTAGCCACTGAAAACGACTGATTTGCTGGATTCAGTTCTTAAATAGTATGATATTGTGCAGCTCGCTGCAACTAACGCCACTCGTCACCCCCCTAAATGTGCATGTGTGCATTAGAAGTCCAATCAGTACAACTACCGGGGCCTGAGAGAACTGCGTGAGAATACGGGGAAACCCCAGGACAGTCAATAATCCACTTCACAGCGGTGTGTGGAGAAAGGGGGGGACAGCACAGCTCAAATAGCCAGGCGAGGCAGGTAACCATGCAGAAACAGGCTGAGTGTCTGTGCACTAGCAGTGGTCAACGCTTTCTCTTATTTCTCAGAAGCTATGGCAAACACTGCTTAATCCAGCGTCATGTGCTAAAAAGATCATTTAAAAGAAGTAGTTAGGAATAGTGCAGCCAGGGCGGTGCAAATTTCACAAGGCCTGTCCTGTGAGGAAAGAATCAAAGAAATTATTACCCTGAAGGGAAAAAGATTAAGAAGTTACCTGAAGGGTTGCTAGGTGGGAAAGATGGTAAAATGGCCATCTCTTCCCCAGGAGTTAGTGGATCCAAGTTATGAGCAGACAGATTCGGAAGAATTTTCAGGCGTTTCCTCAAGAAAACGGAATAAGCTGTGTCAGGTGGAAGTAAATTCCCGTGATTCGTGGACACATTTTGAAGATAGTGGAAGAAGGGATTCCCAAATCAGGGAGGTGTTTAACAGTTAGGACCCCACCTTTAAGATCGTCTTCAATTTTAAAAGTCTTAAGAATTAAACGAAAGGAAGACATCTCATGATTCTGATGTATCAGGTTTTTATATGTCAGACAGAAATAACCAGAGAGAGGAGAATTTGGGGGACTTTGAGCAGGAATCAAACATGAGCACCATAAAAATGCCCCAATTTACATGAATAGATAAAAATAAAAAACAACTAAAAATATCACAGAATGATCTTCAAAAAAAAAAAAAAATTCAATGGTTGTTATCACTGCTCTTAGAATTAATTCAGTCCAAAGCTTATTTCTCGCTCTAACAGATTAAAAATTTAACTGGAAAAGTACAGCTCTGATTGGAACGTGATTTTGAATTTCAACCATTTCTTTTATTCCAGAGCCATCAGATACATCCCTAGCACGTTGTTTTATCCACTCTTAACTTTCACTCTGCTCTCAATCTGCATTTCCTACTGGGTGGTGACAGCAGTGTATCCTTTGGTAACTGACCTCTTTAAACCTCAGAGTCACTTACGGTTCAGGAACCAGGAGTTTGTGTCCAGCGTTTTCCATCCCTGGAAAGATTAAGAACATCCTAAAGAAAAATGGGTATGTTTTTCCCAAGGCCTAAAAAAGGTTTCAGTCTACCAACTGCGTTTCCCCTCGGATAGGTCATAGGGTGGAGCTGTTCCGTTGTGTCTTCTCTTACGATGCTTCTCTTCGGCAAGGAGGCTCCTACATATGCTGTTTTAAACGGCCCACTCAGTGCAGCTGGCCCACAGTGTAGTAATTTAGACTTGAAAATGGATGAGAATTATGAGAAGATTAGAAGCTTTTTGAAACTAAGCTCTCCATGGACTTTTGAGTTATCTGTATTATTTCCTTGTCCATTTATTTTCAACCTGCCAGCAAATAGTTTGTCCTTAACGGAGCTTATTCAGTTTCCTGGCCACATCAGGGATACCCGTGTACAAAGTCATAGACCCTGAGGGGCACTGTGAACATGAAAATGAAACCTGTAACCCAGAGGTAAGTAAGAGAAGCTCTCCCGTGTGTGCACTTCAGTGCAGAATTCTCCTGTGTTTCCACTTGCAATTGTGAGTAATCCTGAAGCAGAGACTGCAGCACTGAGCAGGGACGGAGGCCCTGGGTACCGTATGGGAGGTGGGTCAGGAGGGCACTGGAAACAGTGGCAGAATGGACGGACAGCACTGTGGTTATCTCTTGAGCTTGCTTGTCCTATCGTAAAGCCAAGGAGAAGGTATGGTCAGCAACAACACTAATAAGTGTGAAATTTTAGTGTGTGAAGAGTGATGAGCATATAATGAAAAGTAAGATACTTCTGAAAGCTTATTAAAGAATTATATAAAGTGAGCTGATAGAAAGTAGAGTCACAGCAGAAGCTAATTCAGGAAAAACAGGACATGCAACTGGGAGGCTAAAAAAGAGGAAAAGGCAGGGAAAAGGCTATTGGTATTTAATATTTTATTCTTGTGTGTTTTTGTTTTTGTTTTTGTTTTTTCTGAGTACAGATTTTTAAGACATCTGCCATTGCCAAAGCCTGCCCTGGGGCTCTGTGTAACTTTGTATCCTATGGTGGACAGACTTTGTACGAGCAATACATCCCCACCTTCCATGCATACAACCTATTTGTCCTTCTCTGGCTTATAAACTTTGTCATTGCACTGGGTCAGTGTTCCCTTGCTGGTGCCTTCGCCACTTACTACTGGGCCATGAACAAACCCAAGGACATCCCACCTCATCCGCTTTTTACTGCATTTGGACGAGCCATACGGTAAGCTCTGTGTCAAACCCTACACCTGTCTGCTCAGTTACCTTTAGTGTGCTTGTAATCCAGTCTTGGACCCCTAATTCCAGTGTCAATATACAAGTGAGGTCGAAGGTATGATCCAAGGTTAATGGACGCCCACTGGTTCTGTCTGGTTTTGCAGCCACAGTTTTACAATCTCTACCCAGGCCAACCTCCTTCTACACACTATAGGGAACAGGAGCGAGAAGGAAGGCAAGAAAGCTGAATGAAAGAACAAGGATTAACTTGCCTCTGGATTTTCAGTGCTCAGCTAGAAGATCGCATTTTATGATGACAGGCTGTTGGGTATTCTTTATGTTGATGAAAGGCAAGACAGGTGTATATGGTTTAAAATCCTCTATGGAGACCCTTTATTAGTCTGAGTAAAAATGTACAAAAAGCTGTTCCTCATTTAATCCTCCTTCAGGTCCCTTTTACCTGTGAAAGTTGTTCAACTAGCGTCCTTTCAGGTGATGGTAAAGATATGTTCATTTATATTCTCATTTCATTTTTGCCCAGGTATCACACAGGATCCCTAGCATTTGGTTCTTTAATTCTTGCAACAATTCAAATATTTAAAATGTTCCTAGAATATTTGGACCGCCGTCTTAAACGTAAGATTCCAAAATTTATCTCAGATATTCTGACTCCTGTGAAGAGGATAGATGGGGCAGGGGGGTGAGAGAGACCTGATGGCTGCGACTAGGGCAGCAAGGATGGAAGGAGACAGGGCTGGGATATGTTCTGAAGGAAACTTCAGCAGAACTTGCTGAAAGAGTGGGGAAATGGTGGTGAGGAAAAGAGAGAAAGTGTGTGTGATCCTACTTATAAAATGAACTTCAAAAAGGAGGTTGAGAATCTATTTTGACCATGTTGTTATTGAGAAACATTGTGGAGATATCAGGTGGGCAGTTCTATGTCCAGAACGCAGGTCAAGATATGCTTAAAATATAAATGTGGACGTCACTGGCAGAAGTCTTCATCAATGGATGACACATATATTTTACAAACACATAAACTCTGCTCAAGGTGTGTACCTTAAAAGATTTTATGATTAATAGGCAAAATAACCTTGAGAAGGAACAACAAAGTTGGAGTGCTCATACTTCTTGATCTCAGAACCTATCACAAAGCTATAGCAATCAAAACAGTGTGGTACTGGCATAAAGACAGACATAGACCTGGAAAAGAAGAATATCCAAGAAATAAAACCTCATATATGAGACCATTCAATTGGGGAAAGGTCAGTCTTTTCAACTGACGGTGCTGGGAAAACTGGATATCCACATGCAAAATAATGAAGTTGGATTCTTACGTTATACCAAACATAAAAATTAAGTCAAAATGGACCAAATACCTAAACATAAGAGCTAAGGCCATAAAACTCTCAGCAGAAACAAAGGAGGAAATTTTCATGACATTGTATTTGGTGATGACTTCTTGAATACCACATGAAAAGCATAGGTAAAAATATAAAGAATAAATTAGACTTCATCAAAATGAAAAACATTTGTGTTTCAAAGGACATGATCAAAAGAGTGAAAAGATGGCCCACACAATGGAAGGAAATATTTTCAAATCACATACCAATAAGGGATTATTATCCAGAGTATATAAAGAACTTCTACAACTCAAGAGCAAAAAAAATAAATAAATAAGTAAAAATAAGTAACCCAGTTCAGAAATAAGCAAAGAACTTGAATAGTCATTTATTCAAATATGATCTACAAATGGCCAATAAGAACTTGAAAAGAAGCTCAATGTCACTAGTTACTAGGGAAATGCAAATCAAAACCACACATGAAATACAAAAACAGAAAGAAAAGAAAAGAACAAGTGATGGTGAGGTTATTGAGAAATTATATCTCTGCTGTATTGCTGGTGGGAATGTAAAATAGTATAGCCACTGTGGAAAGCGGGATGGTGACTCCTTAAAAAGTTAAAAATAGAATTTCTACGTGATTCAGAAATTCCACTTCTATTTAAAGGGATGAGAGCAGGAAGGCAGATACTTGCCCACCAATGTTCACAGCAGCATTATTCACAGTAGCCAAAATGTGGAAGCAACACAAATTCTCATAAATAAGTTTACATATTTACATATAATGGAATACAATTCAGCCTTAAAAAGGGATGAGATGGTGAATGCTGAACATTACTTGTATACTAAGTGAAATAAACAAGAAACAAAAGGGCAAATATTGTGCGATTCCTCTTATACGAGATACCTAAAAGGGGCAAATTCATACAGACAGAATGTAAAATAGAGGTTACTAGGAGGTAGGGGAAAGGGCAATGAGGAATTATTGTTGAAAGGGTACAGAATTTCTGTTTGACATGACAAAAAATTCTGGAAACATTGGTGATGGCTACACGACATTGCAAATGTCCTCAACACCAGTGAATTGTACGCTTACAAATGGTTAAAATGGAAAATTTTATATTAGGTCTATTTTACCAGGATAAAAAGTTTAAAGCCCATTTTAAACATTTGGTTATATTTCTTTTGATTCATAGAGTTCAGCTATAAATTTTTAATAGATTTAAATCTCTCTTTTATATAGATGTTCACAACAAGTTTTTAAAATTGCTACAACACTGCCTGAAATGCTGTTTCTGGTGTTTGGATAAAGTAATAAAATTTTTAAACAGAAACGCCTATATTATGGTGAGTAGGTGATATTTTTGTCTCTCAAGCTGCTTCTTTGCAAACCCAAATGCCATGTCTGCATCACCCTCTTTAAAGCACTTTTATATCATGCAGTTGAATTTATCACCGTGCTGGTATGAAGACTTGCAAATCCAGTACAAGATTTAGGGCTATGCTCCCCTAGTTGCCATAGTATCTTGACTGTACTCCATTGTTACCTATAATATCTTTTTTGAAAGGAAAAAGATTGGTATTGGAAATCTGAAAGTGTGCTACATTGAAATGGTTCCATGTGCCTTTGATATGGGTTAGCAGGAAAAAAGTTTACATAGTCTATTTCCCTCTGAGAAGAAAGTATCTCTCTAATTCTGAAATTTACATAATTTTAAGTAAGGGATTGATTCTTTTTATAAATCTTGTGTTGAAACGTGGGCACCGGATATGCTTGACAAAATTCTCTCATATTTCCTGTGGGAATATAGAGATTTGTAGTTTTTTTTTTTAAATAAGGGATCAAAAAATATAATTCTTACAAAATTTAGAAGCTAAAGAACAACCTTATGACAATTGCTTATTATCACAGTGACACAGGGTCTGCAAAGTGATTGAATTAGTCATGAATTTGCTTCTGGTGAGAATATTACATTGAGTCTTTTAGTCAGTCAAGCGTAGGGAAAATCATTGGGTTTTCAAGCATAGGGAAAATCATTGGGTTTCCTTAAGAGTAATCTTTGATGTAGAGACTATGATACTTAGCCCATTCGGTGACAAACTCTAGCCAAAACGTTTCAAAGACAGAAGCCATTACCTAGGATTTGGGAACAAGACTTGCCTCTGTTTGTGGCTGTCTTGTCTCCCGGCGATTATGGGCACCCAATGACCTTCCTGTCAGTGACCCTGAGAGTTGTGCGGAATTGAGGACATATAGTACCCAGGCCTCCCACAGACCCAAATGCCAGAAGGAGAAATGGGGTAGTTATATGAATAACAGGAGTTTAGTTGATTATTCTCCTGATTGGACTGTCCATTGTTCTTGTTACAATATATTATTGGTACCAGAATAATATTGATTATCTTCCTTAGATTGCAGTATATGGCAAAAACTTCTGTAGGTCAACAAGAGATGCTTTCAATCTGCTGATGAGAAACATTTTAAAGTAAGTAATCAGGTTGAAAAACGCAATGAATAATTTGGTGAACCTGGGGCATTCCATCCTTCATACGTTACTTGAAGTGTTGGTGGCATTATTGGACATGAATATTTGTCTTTTAGTATGATAGACTTACATCTTCTCTCTCAAACCATTAATTTATTTTCCTAGCTTAGAATTTTTGCTTTCATCATCCATTTGTATCTTGCTATCCACTGGCATTGATTCATTTTTATTATCCCCTCTGGGTAAGAAACTCCCCAGATGAACCACATCATCATCTTGTCTCTGGCCATTTCCTCCTTCCAAATTGATGAAACCCCAATGAATGAAATCAGAGAACAAATATAGCATCCTCAGGGGTCAGGGTATCTTTAAGCCTCAAATTAAAGAAAGATGGGCTGATCCCACCCTTGCAGGGCACCAACAGCCCTGAATGCCATCTGTGTCTTCACTACCAATAAGTCAAAGCTCCCTGCCTGGGTTCCACCTTCCTTTCGTGCAAAACAGTTGACAAATAAAATATCAGCAAAAACACATCAGAATGAACCCATTAATATCTATTGCCATAAATTTCAAGTAACAAGTGTGTTTTAAACATGAGATGAAACTTGCTTTTCTTTCTGATACTCAGAGTTGCAGTCACGGATGAAGTTACATTCTTTGTACTCTTCCTGGGGAAGATTCTAGTTGCTGGGAGTATAGGTGAGTGATACTGAGACAATAACACACAGTTTAAAAGGTGGTGGGAAAACTCTTTGCTGCAAAAAGCTACATTCCTCTGCAAGTGTGTGATATGCGTGTTCTGCCTTTTCAATGTATGAACAGGTGTTCTGGGCTTCCTGTTCTTCACACAGAGAATGGCAATGATTGTAGAGGCACCAAGATCTTTAAATTACTACTGGGTACCTTTGCTGGTAAGAACTGATATCCAGGACAATTTGGGCTGCTCTGACAAAGAGACCATAGACCAGGAGGCTTAAACAACAGAAATTTATTCCCCCACAGTTCTGAAGGCTGAGAAGTCCAAGGTCAAGGCACTGACCAATTTGGTTCCTGATGAGGTGCCTCCTCCCGGTGTGCAGAGGGACACCTGCCTGTACTCACAGATGTAAGGGCAATTCTTTCACTCTTGGGATGTAATTACCTCCCAAGGGCCCCACCTTCAAGTCACATTGGGGACTAGAGGTTCAACTTAAGAATTTTGGGGGGTACACAACTCAGTCCATGCAGCTGGGTATTGTTGATTCTCTGATTTATCAGAGGTAGCAAAATATAAAACAAAAAGGAACAGGAGAAATGATAATGACTACTAACATTATTGGTCTTACTTGAGGCCCACCCCCTAAGGAGACATTGCTTAGTAGATGCTCTTTCGCTTTAGAGATTGGGGTCCTCGGAAACAGTCCAGCAGAGGACTCTGTGCAGAAGGTTTATCAGGAAGTTCCCTCCAAGATATACTTGGAAGGAAGTGAGGAGGGCAGGTCAGGAGAGCAGGAGAAGGTGGCCTGTGCTGCAGTTGCAGCAGAGGGCTCAGAATTACAGAAAGTTCTGGCAAAGGGAAGGGGCCTTTGGATACTGCATCAGGCAGCTGTTGGCTATGAGCAGCCCCTGGATGGGGTTGTAACCTTAGATGAGACAGTTCCCTGCACGGAGGGCAATTCTTAGTGAGGGAAGCAGCTGCCTACATTTCCGGCAGCTGGGGATGGATGAGGCCGCTGGATGAGGTCTGGGTGGAGCCCTGCGGTATCTGTTACAGCATATTATTAACTCACTGACTGCAGGTGTCAAAAAACCTTCATTACTCACACCCTGCCCCCCTTTATGCCAGTTTTCTATAAGTGGCACAGAGAGGTCAATTAACTTGCTGAGCACCTGAGCTGGGGTTAAAATTCAGGCTATATGTGCTCTTAACCCCGAATGCTTTACTCTTTATGTGTACAGCATCTTAAAAATGGGGTTTGTTTTTTAAACTGGAACATTTTTGATAGGCAGTGGGGCTGAAGCTAAGAAAATGGTCAAGTAATTTAATACATTTTGTTTAAATCTCAGTACAAAGCGCACAAAGCACTACCATTAAAATGTTTTGTCTCTGTATTGAAATCTGTTCCAACACCGAGCGTTTCAGAACTTCCTCGTCGGGGTTTTCATTTATAGCTGCGTTATGGTTCTTCTGGTCAAAATGACATGTCATTTCTCTTCTTTATCCATGTCCAGACTGTCGTTTTGGGATCTTACCTGATCGCACATGGGTTCTTCAGCGTCTATGCAATGTGTGTTGAGACCATCTTTCTCTGCTTCTGTAAGTATTCACTGTGTGTGTTTCCCGCTCCGTGGGTAACTGACAGAGGAGAAGGTGACGGCCAGCATCCTCCCCGGCTCGGCTGTCACCACCACACAGGGTTCATTTGAAAGGAGACATTGCTTAGTAGATGCTCTGTAAACCTTAGCTGCTGAGAAATAAGACACACAAAGAGAGGTAAACACATCACAATCTCACTTATATGTGGAGCCTACAAAAGTCAAACTCACAGAAACAGTCAGCAGAAGGGGGTGACCAGGGATGGAGGGGCCAGGGTGTCAGCTCTCAATGATACAGGATAAATAAACTATGGAAAGCTAATTCCCAGCTTGGTGACTACGGTTAATATTATATTATTTACCTGACGTCTGCAAAGACAGTAGGTCCTAAGTATCCTTACCACACACCCAGGACAGCTCTGTAACAGGGTGAGAATGTTAATAGCTTGATGTTCGTCATTTCAGGTCCTATGCGTAGATCAAAACTTGTGCAGCGTCAATATATGTATTTTTACTTGTTAATTATCCCTCAGCAAAGTTGAAGAAAAACATTATACTTCCAAAAAGCTTAGGGAAAGATTCAAAATTACCAAAAAACCAAAAAACAACTACAGCAACAAAACCCTTAATAACAGAGAGTGGAGTTCACAAAGCACAGACGAGTGGACTATTGAAATGAACCCCAGGCTTCCTGGCATGGTGCTGGCATGGAATTATTTTTTTCATTTCTTAATGTTTTCAAATGTATAATAACAGTTGGCTCCTTTTGTGCTTGGTTAATAGAACCGAGGATGTCACTGAACCTTAGAACCCAGGTTTTAGAGTTCTTTGAGGACAGAAGTTATAGATTCTGATAGAGCAAAGTTGGCAATGGTTTCAAAGACATCCAGGGCCCATGTACACTATGTGACATGATGATGATAAGTGGGCAGGATTCAGAGAAGTGCGTGTCTAGGAAGTGGCTGGACCAATGTAGATGCACAGAGCAGACGGAGCCTTCAGGGCTCTCGTCCCTGAAGTGTCCCCTACGCCCCATGTGTGGACACTGCTCACAAGCTCACAGGACGTTTTGCAGTAGTGCCCCATCTGAAAAGTCCTGGAGAGCTCAGCGCCCCGCAGCACTCTGTTTGGCCCTAACCTTCACGGCCATCTCTGCAGCAAGCTGAACATAGGTAGAAATAAAAGAACAGGTAAAATGACATCACTTGTTATGACTACACAGCCTGGCAGATTATTTCTCTGACATCTGTAAGAGAAAGAAAGACATCTTATTCTCTCGCAGGGCTTTACTGAGCAATCTTCTTCTATAAAACTAACAGTTTATTTTCTAGAATAACCCATAACACTAACTTCACACTGGGGTCAGGAAAGGAGATAGTAACCACAGGGAGATATATTCAAAGACAAAGCTCCTGGACAATAGTCTGCTCTTATTTTTGTTTCCTTTCTCAAACATTAAAATCAATGTTTGATAACTGAACCAAAAAAAAAAAAAATCCATTTCTATGCTAGTTAGCTCTTCCTCTGGCTATAAATGGAATAGGGATGTTTAATCTATTCCCAGTGACTCGATGGTTTGCTAGGAAAAGCCATCCACAAAATGCCACATGAATGAGCTCCAGTTCCGGTGTGGGACGGAAGAAGCAGCCGGGGAGGAAGGTAGTGCGGAGACTTGGTGGAGACGGGCTCTGACGCAGGGGTCCTCAAACTTTTTAAACAGGGGCCCAGTTCACTGTCCCTCAGACCCCTGGAGGGCCGGACTGAGGGCCCCAGGATGAGTCGGCTGCTAAACAGGACAGGCAGCGTCAGCAAAAACACCCGGCAGGGCGGATAAATGTCCTCCATGGGCAGCATGCGGCCCGTGGGCTGTAGTTTGAGGACACCTGCTGGCGTGTTGCGGGATCTCTGCTCTCATCTCAAACACTGACGATGGAAGCAAAATTTGGAGATCCCTCTGTGGTCTTCCCCACTCTTGTAGCTGAAAATATGCCTCAAAGTTTGTCTCAGGAAATGTCTACTTGTTTCCAGTCTTTGGAGGCTTTGGCTAATTGTGTAGATTTTAAGTTTGGCAGTAGATTTTGCATTAAAGCAGTAAGAAACGTTTTCCACATTTATTAACCATTTGCCAACTCCTTGAAAGCAGGATATAATATCAGCTTTATTCAATACATTGTGTGTTGACATAAATAGTCCCTTCCAGAAACTCTTGTTTTTGATAATAAAGAACAAGGGAAATCACATTTTATTTCTCTTCCCTCTCCAGATGTTACCTAGGGCAACATTATGCTTTGGAAAATGCTCCTAAATGACACCCCAAGCCAAGTTCTGATTGTGCAAAACTGTACTTTTAATTTTGTTTATATATCTTTTTATACCTATTATCTTGGCTGCCAGAAAACTGGTGTTTGTTCAAATGCCAGTTATTAGTAAATAGTTCGTTTATAGAAACAGTGCACAAATGTTTCCCCAGGGTGGGAAAAATGATAGTTATAGATGATGATTAATGTGGCCCAGACCAGGCTTCCTACCAGTACCTTCAGGGTAACAATGATGCAGACACGGGACGTGATCCAGGAGACCCCCCTTAATTGTGGGAGATAGATTCCAAGACCCCCAAGGCAGGCATGGAAACTCACGTTGTTCCAGACCCCACTGCCGTCAACCAGAACACATTTCTGCCCGTGGCTTCCACCTGCAAATGTAACGCCTTTTCCATCTTAGCTGAGCACTTATCATGCCCCATAGTTTGAACTTGAGGTGTAACAGCAAAACTGGCACAAATTTCCTTTTCTTCCTCACAGTTTCACAGATTAGTCGATTCATTCTTACTGTATAAAACAGCATTTTAATATTAGCCCATTTTCCTTATTAACTCGAGAAGGTTCACCTTTTTACTTAAAGGAGACACTCTAAGGCTTTTCCTGGTATATCCAAATTGCCAGCATCTCTACTCTCGTGCTTTGGGGTCATTATGAAGTAAAATCAGAGTTTCTCGAACACAGGTTCTGCAATTCCAGGACAGTCTCCCTGAGATGGCTACTAAGTGAGTAAGGGGCAGGTAACGAACATAGAGATCGTTAACAAAGGGACAGCCTGGGTGGGATGCTGGGATGGCAGGAAATTTCACCATCTATGAAGAACAGTGCACAATTTCAAGCTTAGCAACTGTTTTATTTCTGGAGTATTTTGTTTCATATTTTCGAACCATGGTTGGCCTCAGCTTACTGGAACCATGGAGAGTAAAACTGTAGAAAGCAAATCTGCACACAAGGTGGTGGGGAGGGCATTACTGTGCAGAGATAGGGTCAAGGACAAAAGAACAGAAATGCTTAGTGTCTGTCACCTCCCTTCTTAACTATTCATGTTGTGGAGGAGGAACTGTGAGGTCTGGTGTAAAGATCTACTAAACCAATGACCAGCCGTTCCCAGGGGAGAATAGATACTACCTACCACGAATACTGTATAAGTGCAGGGAACTGAACTCCATGTAAGTGTCTTGCTCTCAGCAGAAGTCTAGAGATCCCCCAGCAAGCGGGATCATGCCAGCGTCTGAATAAGAGCCCCAGCAAAGCAGGAGGTAAATGCACATATTAAGAAGTCCGAAAACACAGATATTCTAATATTAACTTTTGCATATGATCTGAAGCAGACTGTAGGGATCTAGGACAGGACGTCCTATAGTTGAGAAGGATGAAAACTGGACTCCGTGTCAAAGGCTCATCCCGATTGCCTTGGAGCTTCTGACGTGGGCAGAGTCATTTTATGTCCCAGGGTTCCAGTTCCTCATCTGTGACATTAGGCTGTGGACTGCCATTAAAACCGAGTTGAAACTCTGAAATTCAATTATTATTCCACGTTTTCCACAGGATTAATACGCTCTTGATGCAGCTTCATTCCCAAAGAGGTGGCCATTTATTTCTTTCTGAAATGAGGAGTCACGGGATTTAATGATAACCCCTTTGAAAGGACAGGAAGAGATTATTAATCACATCCCAAAATGAGGGAAGGGGCGAGAGACCAACCCCACCCATGGGTTTTTCAACAACCTAACATTCAAAAAGAAAGAAAACATTGGTGGGGGTGCCCTGACCGCTGTTGGTATGTGATGGTTAACTTTTCACTATCGAAATAATGCTCTTTGGGAGTGGGAGGGATGTGGGGAGAGTCAGTGCCTCCTGACAGAGGTAAGTCTTCATGCCTTTGTCCAGCATCTGCAACTTCACTGCTCAGATTGCTGCTTGTTGTATATGACTTTCTAATGCTGATTTCTCTGATTTTTCCCTGACGACGCTCCAATTTATAAAAACGTGCATAATTATTGCGCCGCTGCTTGTCGCCGTTGCCCACTTTGGCTGCCGCACAAACAGGTGAAGATCTGGAAAGAAACGACGGATCTACAGAAAAACCCTACTTCGTAGCCCCTAAACTCCATGAAATTCTCATCAAGAAGGAACTAGTTCCCCAGAAGCAGAAAAGAGTAGAAAAAGCTCCCAACAGTCTCGCTCACTTTTAAGTAGAAGTTTTGTAAATTAGGTCAATTGTAACTTTGTTGCTTTCAAGTGATGTGAAATTTCTGTGCTTATTTCTGAAATGTCAGCTCCTGGTACCACCTGCAGTGTCCAGAATTTGATGACAGGAGCCTCCGTTGATTTTTAGACTGTGGTCCCAGCTGACGCACCAGGTGTTAATGTCAAACATTTTTTAAAATCTGTAGCTGAAAATGTTTTAATAACTTTTATAACTCAGTGTGCTGTTTGTGTCACAGCACTTTGATAGCCTTTCTTTTTATAACTGTATATTTGTAAAGGATATTCAGGCAATTTTTGAAAACACTACAAATGTGTAATCAATTAGCCATAAAAATATTGATTTATAGTTAGCCAGCATATGGTACTAAATTTGTAAATATGGTGCTATGGTTATATTTATACTGTTGAAGCTGGTGGACAACCCTCTAAACTGTGATTAAACTTGTATTAATGGTTCTTTAGTAAGTATATTTCAATGAGTCAAGTGCATAAGAAACAGATAGATGTTAATGTGATGCAAGTTCTACATAGAGCATTACTGGGTAAGATTACTGTTGAAGTGAGATTATGTTTGTATTGAAGTCAAATGTTGAGTTCTGGAATGTCATTTCCAATAATATGAACCTCTGGCCACCACAAAAATATTCTGACCAAAAAACTTGAATTGCCACATCACTCAAGCCGTTTTGTCTCTAACCCAAATTTCCTTTTCCTCCCATTTAGAAGATCAGTATGAATTTGTTTCAGACGAGTGATTACATCTTTTCATGGGCATACTTGTATTTCTAGAATAAAGAGATTATGTGACTTTGTTCTACAAAAGGTTTAATTTTAGCTCAACTTACAGTGAGGAAAAAGAGATTTTCAGATTTTACCCTAACAAAATATTCTGTTGGTCTTCTCTTAGGTACCTGTCCGGTATCTTTACAAGGGGCATACTTGGGGTTATAAAATATCTCCCTCTAGGGCATAGGTCTGAGGAGGAAAGTTGTCACCACCCTCCACCCCTGCTGGCCACAGGGGTGGAGCGAAGCCTGGATCAGACACTCACAGACCTTGCCTATCCCTGTGTACAAATGTGTATGATATGTCTGCCAGTGTAATAATGCACCTGAAAACAGCATTCAGGCAATTCCCATCCTTTCAGCTTTTACACTAAGCTTGTGTATAAGGATTATTTATGTATTAATAGAAAGGGATGTGTGGATCTGAATATGATCCGTTCATCCAAGAAAAGTTAGAAAAGTATTATCACATTGCAAAGTAATATATATATGTACTAATTTAATTAACTATTTTGAAGTGTGGGAACCTACATTTAGACTAACATTGGGTTATAGCATAAGCCAGTGAACAGAAAAGATTTTCAAAATATTGGTCCTTGTAATGACGACCAATTTGTCCTTTGATTACTTTCTTGAGATTATTGCAGTCAAAAGTGTCACTTGGATTCACATCTTGGTAAAGAGTCTTCTTCCTTCTTATTCTTCCTGAAGCACAAAGCAGGGAAGAATGACAACATGTTTTTTCCAACAATATTATTAATATTTTATTCAACAATACAGGGGTCACAACTAGTAAAATAGTGACCTCTACCTGAGAACTTGTAATAAATATATTGAATACATGCCCATGGCTTCCCCAACCAAGAGATCACGATCTATTGTCTTTGGTTTTGGGCCACCATGTGAATTATTATAAATTTCTCTATTTCATTCTGATGCACATATAAGTTGGCAAATCACTTGAATATAATGTAAACCAACAATGTAAGAAACTATTTGCCTATTTATATTGTGGTATTTCTAGTAAGAAAAATAGTCTCCATTATTACTTCTCTGTGTGATTGAAATATGTAAAGCAAAATTGAGCATTGTTTTTGAGAAGAAATATAGAAGCCATTTTCTTATAAAGCAATTAAACTAATAGCCGTGAAAAAGCAGGGGGGGTGCCCCTCGAAACTTGCAGTTCATGGATTTGAAATACTAGACAGTTTTACAAGTCTTATATTCCAAGGCTGTACTATCTAAATTGTTGACAGCAAAATAAAATCCATTTTGAACAAATGCGGTAATTTACTACGTTGAGAAAAAGAAGGTAAAAGTTATTTTCTCCCTCGCAGAACTGAGGGACACGCAATGTTGGCAGACTCTGACCTGTTACACAGAAATGTGATAATATCGTTCTGATAAAAATCACAAGGGCTGTTTTCTCCTAACTATGTTTACAATAATGTCCATGCCAAACTGTGCTGTTTAAGAAAACACTATTCTGAACTGCTGTAAAGCAAGTAAGCAGCAGATGGCGCTGTTACTTCTCCTACAGTTTTGCTTTAATACTTATTCTGTGCCGTTCTTCCTCCTAGTGGACGATATAGAAAGAAACGATGGTTCTACTGCAAGACCCTATTACGTGAATCAATCTCTGCTGAAGATTTTCCAGGAGCAAAACACACAAACTAAGAACAAGTAGAAGAGCAAACTGGTCACCCTACAGCGGTGTGTCACTCTTTCCCCACCTGCTGTGTCTGTGCAACTCCCCATTTGACAAGTGCTTTGTGTTAGCAGCGCTGTGTTGACGACCTTGTTGGCTTGTATTTGCATGTTTTATACCAAAGCTGATACTGTAAAATGTGAAACCATCGGAAGTCGCAAGGGAATTGTTAATAACATGAAACATTTTTATACTAAGATCTTTTGTTTTGTAATTCATTTTTAATAGAGTGGCTTGGATGTTTTGAAAATACTGATGTGTTCATATTCTTTTAAATATTAGGTTGAAAAGTAATACGTCATTTAAATTGATAGCTCCTAATATATTTTTTAAATTACAAGGAAAAGACGTCTTCTGCAGGGAAAATTGGTAAACACGGTGAGATTAAAAACGTTAAAGCTTCTAGCACTCTTGTGTGACCGTGAATCAGCAGAAGGACCGCCCTGCTCTAGTTTGCTCTCGTTAAGGACAGAATGTTTCCTGCCAGACAAATTGCCAATCACGCAGCCTCCCCTACTCGGTCCTCTGACAAAGTGCCTTACGGGCGGTTGGATATGACCCAACTTTTGTGGGCAAGTTTACAAACATTGTTTTTTTAAGAAAGTTGAAAACCTGCAATGTTTAGTGATAAAACGAGTCTTGCATTTGTTGTCCTCTGAGCTCACTGGTTGGAAACCATTTGTCCCGTCAGTGTGTGTGACGCCCTCACTGCTGCCGAGAACCTCGTGCAGCTGAACAATCTCCGTCTAGTGGACGTTCATGGATGTGTACTAGACGCAAGAAAAAACTTGTAGACACTTTGTTTGTTTTTTTACTAAAAGGGAACTTTAAATATGTGATCTTTTCTATAGTAGACCTTTGAAAAATACAGTAAATATGATACTGCACTTCTCAGATTGCAAAGGGAAACTTCCAGGACTTACAAAGGGAAACGTCACGCGCTCAAGAGCGTGCTCGCAGGTGTCACGTACTGCCCAGCCACATTTTAAATGATCATTTATTTTCACTAACATCTATGTCATTTCACTTTTAAACTTTTGTTATTAATCAGTTTACTTATAATATTTTAATATTATTATGCTAATAGAAACAGAAACAATTTCTAATTCAGTTCTCAAGAATTTTGCTAATATTATGAACTTTTAAGGAAATTAATTCAGTGCGTTGCTAAGCATTACAGAAAGAGTCTGTAAAAGTCTCCCTCCAAGGGAGTGTCAATCACCTAATAATCATTTGTAAACATTTGAGAATCAATCAAAAATAACTTACTGTCAGTTTATCTATTACCACACTTGTTTAAATGTGACTTTAGATACTTTTAATGCCAAAAATAAACTCACATGAGCACGTGACAGTCTGAGCTCTGTAATTGAGGTGCTTCTGCTGTGCAGAAACTTAAGCAAATATTGTCTAAATATCTTTGATAATTAAAATGTTTAATATTTAATGAAATTTGTGGTTACCCATTGTTTTAAACCTGTTTGTTTTTTCTTTTAATAAAGATTTAGATAAGAAAAAATTGTCTGTCTCTTTTATTTCTTAAAGCTATAGCAGGGAAAAACTTCTGTTTTTAAAACCCACTGTATTAAGGCAGTACCTTCTCTGTACCAAATATCTAGGGGTTTCTAAAACATCTAGAGTTAGCTTTTAAAATCTCCATTTTTCTGTAGGTGTGTATTGCCAAATAACTAAAACTGATAATTCACACAAACACATAACTCAAAGCCTAATAGGTAAGAGATGGATTTTTTTTTAACTGAAGTAATGAACTGAATTAGTTCCTTGGTCTTTATTTTAATTTGCCAAAGGTTTGCTCAGTCTTTCACTGATTTTGTCAAAATTCATAAGAAAAAAATCATCATTTTTATAGTAAGCATAAATTTAGAGAATCTAAAAAACGTAAACACTGAGCAACAATAGTTTCTAAAGCAAGATTCATTGTACCTATCACCATTTTATCTTAGGCTAATTGTTTCTTAGGTTCAAATATTCCTTAACAAATTGTGGGTTTCCTTTAAAGAAAACATAAAACAATGTTCTTGCAGTTTTCAATATAAATATACTAAGAGGCTTGTTAATAAAGCTACTGATTCCTTTCTTACATGGAATAAAAATACAGTTTGATTTCCAGAACTCCAAATTCTAGTTTAGATTTTAATAACTCCCGCTTTTAGATAATAAAAACTTATCACAACTGTAAATAAATTGGGTAAAATTGTACTGTGATTAATTTGGTTTTTCTACACAAAGAGTTTGTGTTTCCATATAGCAAAGTAATAGCATGGAAGATTCTGCAGGTTCATCGGTGATGACGTGATTATTACTTTAACTAACGCTGGAAAACAGGCTGTGGCCCAGCTCCTTATTTTTCTTGTAGTAGATGACTGACCAGCACTCATTCCAATGTATGTTCTTTCACTTTTACAAGTGGCGCCTCAGGAAATTGCTCTTAAACTGTAACCAGGCATAGTAATTATCTCCAGTATTATCTGGTTCTGGATTGGGGAACATGCTTTATAAATCAGTCTTTGTTGGCACACGAGAGGGGACAAAATTGAACTAAAATCATTATTGCAGACCATAGTGTATGAAATGGTATCTTAACCTTTTTTCCAGTTTCTTGCAGATGTTATCCTTAGATGTTTGCAAGTTTTAAAAATACAGCTATATAAGAATGTAATTTAATAAATCATTATTGAAAAATATCAATATAGCAGGTGCATGCTCCATCGAAATCAACAGCTTCATGTCTTATAATCTAATTTTTATTGTCTAGGTCTAAATGAATAAAATGAATAGAAAAACAAAAAAATACATAGAACAGGAAAAAATTCTGCGAAGTTACTTCCCATATACCACATGTTCAGTCTTCGGGCTAAAATGAGTATTGAAGACTTTTCTCTCAGGACCTAGCTGAGTTAAGTCTGGTTTAAGTAAATCTATCATCATCCAGAGAACAGGGGCAACTTCTGTTAAAATGCCTATGAATTTATGAAAATTAGGAGCCACCTTATTTATGGAAGGCTTAGACATTAGGAGGAAGTCACAATCATGGACCCAAATGGAAGTGCCCTCTCCCCTATTTACAACTTTCTAATTGCTTGAAAGGAAAGGTTTTCAAACCAGTGTGGAGCCTGCTCTAATCTCCTATCTTGGCTTCTGTGCTGGGAGAACAGGAGCTCTGTTATGTGACACATTTAAAAGCAATTGATTCAATTTTACTGTTTGAAGTCATTAGCTTGTTCTCTGCTTTAAGCGTAAGTCTTGGCTTTTTCTCCGGTCCTTTGTATTTATTGCATGAGTCAGAATAATTTAGGCATGAGGGGCACTGTGAATGCGTGTAAAATGCCCTCACACTGCTGGCTCAAAGACTGGGGTACATCTTCATCTCTGGCCCTTTGTTGTGAAAGAGCACAGTGGGAGAGGCTTATCAAATGAGAAAGATGTTTGCGTTTTGCACGCAAATTAAAGTGGAACTTGATTCATTGTTAGAATAATCTTGGACTCGCTACGTTCTTGCAGCCAGGTGATGTGCACTCCTGAGCCTGTGTTTGCACAGAAAGGAGAAAATAAAGGTAAGATGCTGGGGAAAGGTAAGATGCTTGGTATTTGAGGTGAGAACAAAAAACCTAAGAAATTTCTAGTGGGAGCCCAGAGGATGATGTTACAGGAAGTGGGGTACCTTCTGAATGCAATCAATACATTTATTTTTAAATGTTCAATCAGAAGACTGTAAGTAAACAAATAAACAGCATTGAAGGCAACTGTGTTAGAATGAAACCAGCCTCATAGACGTATTTATACCAAACAAATAAACATAAAAGAATGAGGTCCCAATATGATTTATGACTAAGGGATTAAAAACCATCTGCCTGCCTCCTTCACAGGCTTTTCACGTCAGCCAAGGCTTTGCTGTCCTGATGAGCTGGGATTTCTCTCTCCTTTCTTCTCTCCCCTAGGACGGGTTCTTTTTCAGACATTCCCTCTTGTTCGCTTCATTCCAACTTTCTCTTTTTAAAAAAGAAAAAGCTCCTTTTCCCTTATCTATATAAAACTGAAGCCTCAGGATAGTCTTTGGGAGGAAATGGGGGTGGCAGAATGAAAATGAAGACTCTCCCGCAGCTTGGGCTGTGCCAAGAGTGACAGGTCCACGGGATGGGTTCTGAGCAATTCTAGGGCATCAGGACATTTCGGCAAATGGCAGACCGAGCAGCAGAGCCTGAGGGTGTAGAAGCCGACCAGGAGAGCTGCGCTTCCAAAGCCACCTGTTACTCTGTGGCGGTGAGCAAGGTGTTTAACTGCTCAGAGGCTTCATAACTGATCGTGGAAGCTAGTCTGCTCCTCGCAGAGATGCGGGATGACGCCAGGAGCACCACACTCATTACTGAGGACCTGGCACAGAGAGACCCACAGCAGTGCCTGGCGGTCTTTAATGACGAGACCCTTGACTGAGGACTCTAGGGTCCCTGGGTGATTTCGCTTTGCCACCCGCCTCCTGTCTCAGTAGGGGGCTTATTGGGGCCTCTTGAGAAGCTAGTGAAGGGTGTCACATGAGCGGGAGCCTCCTCCCACGTCTGCCTCGCACCCAGGCCACAGTCAGTGAGAAAGATGTAGGGGACACTCTCTCCTTCACCGGCTCCTCATTCCAAATCTCACACAAGCCTTCTGCCGCTTGGATTGAATTCTTGGGTCACTGATGATAGACCCTCTTTAAGTATCCAACAGGAATTTCACCAAAAGTTCAGCTCTCCTGAGGTTTCCTCACTGTGCTCTTCTTTTACATTTTAACAAGAAACCGCACTTGTGAAGTTGCCAGATGAGATGGCATTTCTACAATCCCTTAACCTTTACTTGTTCTCTGAATAATGCTAGAAACTGAAGCACATTTAACGTTGCCTAAACGGCCGACTGGAGGCTGGAGGCGTACAGAATTGAGGCACTTTATGTCTGGTGGTGGTTTTCCCCTGCAGCTCCTGCTCCATGAGTTTGTGGAAAGGCTTCTTCATTCTGCTTTTCTACGGGAGGGCTAAGAAGGAAGCCTCCGGTCCACTGCGGGCTTCAGGTCTGTCTGAGGATGGACGATTGCTGACCTTATAGACAGGGCTCTAGTTTTCCTGAGGCAGAACAAAAAAGCCTTACCAGCCTTAAATAAAATTAGCAGAGAAGAAACTATGTGTAAAAGCAAAATTCCTTTTCTTATGGTGAGTCTTAAATTAACTTTTGGTGGCCATAAATAAGAGATAAAAAGGGAAGTCTAGAAATCATTTTAGGCCATGTCAGTTACATAACTATGATGTTTATTTCAACTCACCCTGTAAACCAAGAATAGGAAAGTCATTTGCCATCTGGAACATGAAACCCAAAAGATCAATGTGTTTCTAGAAGGTGGGGTGGAAAGAAATCAAATCTAAACATGTTATTTTTATCAAATCAAATCAAAAGGGGACAGTTAGAGATTTTTGAAACTACACAATTCTGTTCTTTTTCATATACTTTCTTGGAGCATCAGAGTATTTTAAGAATACTAATTTTAGCATTAAGTGATAGAGGACAGTAGAAATTATCTGAACACAAAATATTTTTCCCAGCTCACACAAAAAGTGTTAACAAGAAGGAACCAAAAACATCTAATAGAAAATACATTCAATGTTAAGAAATCATGTTGCTGTCTTTTCCCGATTTCTTATTTTAAAATTATAATATTTCATAAATTTTTAAATTTAACTTTAAAAACTACGAAGTTGTTTCATTTCTACTGCTGTTAGAAACTTCTTTTTAAACTATTTTGGGTTGCTCCTCACACAATCTTTTTCCTTTTTTTTCTTTGTACGTTAGTTTTAGGCATGTAAATTGCTCTTGAACTGGTTTTATCAAGTGTGAGCCATTATGAAATAGTCACTCTCAAATAGTCCTTAATGGAACTTAAAAGAAGAAAATAAATCACATGTAGGGTGGACCCTTGATGGGCCTTGATTGCCTTGGAGGACCGTGCCTGAGAGGGTGTGCCTGTACGGACACGGGGAAGGCTGTGTCACTGCCCGTGTGGGGAAGGCGGGTTTAGTGCATTTGACCAGCGCACAGTAAAGTACGTAACTCTCGGCTATCACCGCTCTCTCAGAAATGCTAAAAATCAATCACATTCCATCTCTTAATAACAAGCTTAGACAGATATCAAAATTACCTCAATATTAGGAACAGGAAGAGCTGATCTAAAGTGTTTCTACCTATTATGCTCTCCTACACACCCCCAAACCACTGAATACCCTCATTAGGTTTACAATGTGGTGTTTTGGGGGGAATAGCTACTAGCAAAGGGAAGATGCACAACTACGGTCGTGCAAGCTCTCTGGCTGTCATTTGTTCCCCAGCCAGCTTTTAGCTGGATTCACATTAAAGAGCATCATGTGTATTTCTTTTAAGCTCCAGGGAAATGGAATTCCTGCCAGTACCACCCCGTCAACCCCCAAAGAAGCAGCTGCTTGGTGCTCGATCCAGGCTGTGCTTGACATCCACGAAGAACTTCTCCAAGAACTCTTCCGACCCAGAACTGTCCACATAGTAACCTATGAAGTGTCTCAGGCAGCAAAGACCCCAGAGCACTGACAGCAGTACTCACAGGAGCAAGATGTAAATGTACGTTAACAAACCCTGACAGCAGTTAGGGAAAAAAATCCAATGTGAGGGTTGTTGAACTCCTTCTGGGTGGAAGGCAATGCCGAGGACCTGGAAGTATCTATCTGAAGTTCCCTTCACGACAGTCCTAAGTAACTGTGCTCGGCTACTTCTGTCCAGCTCCCGCCAGACTGCAAGCCCCTGCGGGCACTGACTGTGTGTCTTGTTTGCTTCTCTCTCACACAGTAGGTGCTCACTAAATGTCTCTGCAGTAATGAAATGAAGGAAGACTCCAGGGAAGTGGTAGGACAGGTTTGAGTTGACTTAGAAAGGTTATTAAAAGAATCTGCATAAGATACTGAAGAAAGAATGAATATTAAATATAGGAAGAAAATGGGAATTCTAAAGGGAGGCGGTGAGGGAAAGGGACAAGCCCCACTTTTTGAACCTTGAAACGTGTACTGTGGGTGCAGGCCCAGCAGACAGCTGTGGATGAGCGAGTAGAACTGGGGAGAAGGGCTGAGACTGGAGGACAGCATCACATGTGCTTGGGGCTGCAGGACAATTAAACCCCAAGAGTGGACGCCACCCCAGAGAGAGGGTGGGAGCCAGGAGGCCTCAGGGCTGGGAAGCTTCTCGGTGTGGAGTCCAGGATAACTGAGCAATTTCAGACACAAGAACAGAGAAAGGGCTGGTAACCGCCTGGGAGAACACGGATATTTTTCCTTTTCACCTGAGGATAAGGACTGTTTCCTGTTCTCCCTCTCCCACCACCAACTGGCAGGGCTGCCTGCTGCTGGCCAACAGGTCAAGTTTTCCCTTGAGAAAGGATTCAGGGGCGTGAAGCATGATCTACGCACTTGATACACACTCTTAGACAAGTGACTTCGCCTCTCAGATGCAAGATTTCTCACCTAAAAAAGGGATGACACCTGCCTCTTGCAATTGGGATAATGTCATGAACATTTAATGGGATAAGACAGCTATAGCCCCAGACCGATAGTAGCTGGCACACTGCAGAGGCAAGATGGCTATGAATCACGGAGGGGGAGACGCAGAGTTTTCACTGAGCCGCTTAGCCTCACACTCAGAAGACTGAAGTGTAAGGCTCGGCTCTGCCTCTAAGCAACTATGTGATCACAGGTGACGATTTGCTCACTGAGGACAAATGGACTGGGCAGCCTCTAAAACGCTTTCAAATTCTAAACTTCTCTAATTTTCAGATTATAAAGAAGAATGTTTTGGAATCACATATTCTGGCTTTTTGACAACATAATTTCTCAGAAGAAATTCCTTAGGAGAGGTAGATGAACTGACTAATTGCCACTTGGTCTCATCAATAAGCTTTAAGGACACTGTGTCGACACTTTCTGATCCCAGAAGCTAAGGATTTTCCTCCTTACACAAGCAAGGAATGTATCTAAGGGCCTTGATTCTTATGAATTAGAATCCTTTGTGAATGAATGGAAAGCATGAAGTCCTGAGAGAAACTCCCTGTTTCCCTTTGAAGCACTTTCAAATAGCGTTAGCTTCAGACCCGGACACTGAGTGGGTAATGAAAGCACAGGTGGTGGCCATAACCCTTGGAAGGGAGGCTGTCAAGTGCAGAGACTGGGAATCACCCTGGAAGCACATTTCTAGACAAATCCCCATGGTGTTTGTTTAATAAGTATGTTCTCCCCAGAGCCATGAGGTTTTAGAACTCAACAATTATATCACAGACCAGACTCATGACTCCTCCACTCTAGGACTCTGTGACAGTGATGGAAACCCTCAGTGGCTCCCCCTGCCATCTCCCCAACCAGATGGTGAGGACTTTGGGGCTGCCGGCCTTAGTCTCTGGGTCCTGGGGCAGCCCTCAGCGTGGGGTCATACCCAGAGGCAGCATTCACTGAGGGCAGGAAAAATGAATGAAAACTGAGAGGTGTGTCCCAAAGCCCTCATCACCATCAATAATGAGGGGTGTGTCCCAAAGCCCTCATCACCATCAGTAATGAGAGGTGTGTCCCAAAGCCCTCATCACCATCAATAATGAGGGGCGTGTCCCAAAGCCCTCATCACCATCAATAATGAGGGGCGTGTCCCAAAGCCCTCATCACCTAATGGCTAATAGTTTGATGCTATGTGAAGCTATCAAAGATTTTTAGGAATTTTTTTCATATTTTCAGCCTGCATGAGTTTGAAGCCTGCATGAATTAGTGGAAGGCTTCCGTTGTTTGTTGTATGCAATTCTTTACTGCTTTGAAGCTTCCTCTCAAGGGGCCTTGGCCTTATGGAAGAGGTGGCAGGTTTATTAAGCGCAAGGCAGAGTGAGTGTCACCATTATGTAAACAGAGCACCTTACTTAAGGGAGAGGATGAATTTCAAGGAAATAGAAATGTTTTGCGAATTAAGTGGTGTTTATGTTAGGTCTTTATAGATTTATAAGATTTTAAGTAACAGAAATAAAAAGGGAAGAGATGGCATTTCAAGCAAAGCATGAGGGCAGAAAGTTGAAGAACATTCTCCTTAAGTAAAGTATCTCAAGAATGGGAAAACAGCCTGTAGTCCCAGCTACTAGGGAGGCTGGGGCAAGAGAATCACTGGAGCCCAAGAGTTTGAGGTTGCTGTGAGCTGTGATGCCATAGCACTCTACTGAGGGTAACAAAAGTAAAACACTGTCGGAAAAAAAAGAAGAAGCATCCTCTGTAGTCAAGACTATTTGAAACCAGTAGATGAATAACTGCAGGCCCCCAAGAGAGGGAGAAACACAATTCAATTCAAGAAGGGGGGAGCCATGGGGGAAGGGCTACAGTCAATTCCAACCTAGGGGACACAATCTGGGGGTATATGGCACACCTCCTGGGTGAAGGACTCAAATGCAATTCGGACTTTTCCTACAAATGCAAATGGTGCAACCTAATCGTATATGCCTTCACATTAATCTGAAATCATAATTTTAAAAAAGCATCTGAAAATGCATCTTGATAGTAACTAGTTAAATTAAATGTAGGCTGGGTAGATAAGTTAGATTGAGTGAAGGCTAGGGGCTGTGAGAGTGAAGGTGAAAACAAAACGTAGGGTTATGTTGTGCAGAGATTAAATTTACTACTGAATTAAGCACGCCATGATATTTTAGCAAGGAAGGACAGAAGCAGAGCTCAGGAACATTAATCTTAAAATTGGGTTAAAAAGAAAAACATCTGGAGTCCCAGGCTTTCTTTAAAAGACTACGGGTTTTGCTCTTCAAAGCCTGAGAGGGGGCTGACGTGGTGGCTCACGCCTGTAATGGCAGCACTCTGGATGGCAGGTGGATCATTTGAGCTCCGGAGCTAGAGACCAGCCTGAGCAAGAGTAGTCCCTGTGACTACCAAAAATAGAAAAACTACTGAGTGTGATGGCTGGCGCCTGTAGTCCCAGCTTCTTGGGAGGCTGAGGCAGGAGGATCACTTGAACCCAGAAGCTTGAGGTTGCTGTGAGCTATGATGATTCCAGGGCACTCGACCACAGGTAAGGGAGTGAGACTGTCTTATAAACAGCAACAAAAAAGTGTGATGCAGGGCGGCACCTGTGGCTCAAAGGAGTAGGGCACTGGCCCATATACTGGAGGTGGCAGGTTCAAACCTTGCCCCAGCCAAAAACTGCAAAAAAAAAAAAAAAAAAGTGTGATGGGGACCAGCAGCTTTTGCATTACCTGAGAGCTCTTTAGAAACATGAACAGAATCAGAGAATCAGAGTCTACATTTAAACAGCGTATCAAGTGAACCTGGTGTACATTAAGATTTAAGAAACAATAGTCAAAGGAGAGCCAAGAAAAGCCTAAACACAGGTGGCCGCTGATGGCAGGGAGGAGACGGAGCAGTGAGGAGGCAAAGCACCAGGACCATGACAGCTGCTGAGTTTGAGCTAAGACCCAGGGAAAGAGAGGGGTGTTCATTCTCAGGAGGAAATCACTGTAGAGCCCGAGGGAGGATAGAAACTAAGGCACAAATACGTAACCTACCCAATGTCACAGGGCTCACTGTCTTCACAGATGGTACGGAGGAGCCAGTAGGGAATGTCTAGGCACAGACCACCCAAGGCATTTGGAGAAGCATAATGGATCATGAAAGTCCTCCAGCATTTTATCTCAGCAACAAAGACATTGGAATGAAAAATATAAAAAATCAGCTAAAATGTAATAGAATAATAAAATATCATCATTGTTATTATTCAAAGGAACAAATGGCTATCCTCCAGCCCAGTCTTCTGTGATGAGAAGAATTCCAAGTTGAGGAAGAAGAGACTTTGACAGGTGAATCAACAAAGAGAGGAAGACATTCTGAGTTGCCCAGCTACCAGCCAGGGTTTACTCCACTCCACTGTTATTCTAATAACAGGGGCCTTGGGAATTAGGAAAACTGGCCTTGGGGTCAAGGAAAACATGCCCAGTAACCCAGAAAGAACCAATGGAAATTATAGCAAATGTCTCAACAGGAGAACTTGAAGAATTTTATAAAAGAGCTTCCTCATGTGGTGCAGGCTTTGGTTGAGTTGCAGGTTATCTCAGTACACACTCGGTGTTGGCAAACCCAGACCAGCTCTAGTCTGGAATGTTTATTATATGGTGACGATATTGACTGACATTTATGTACCAGTTACTGTGTGCCGCTCAGTATTCCAAATGCCTTGCCTGTATTTAACTCTCTTAATACAACTCTATTAAATAAGTCCTAACATGTCCTCCCATTTTACAGATGGAGAAACTAAGGCACAAAGATACAACCTACCCAGTCTCAGGGTTCACATGTGGTAGAGCTAGGATTCAAATATGCCAGTTTATCATTTTCTTTTTGGAAGATCGGCTAAATTTACTTTTCCTCCTTTTCATGTAAAACTATAAAACTTCCTGCAAGAATCAATTCTAAACCTGAATCGATGGTCACGCTAACAGATATGCCGGCTTGGGGCAGTTTAGGAGGCACATCAGTCTAGTCTACATCCTCTTTGAGCTAATCCTCACGCAGTTTGGATCTGGCTCCTGTCCAGTGACAGTAATCCACTTACATACCCCCTTTAACACGTTCACTCCCATCATCTTTAGGTCGTTTCTAATGACCATCTTCTTAATAAACGTTGCCTCTCAGCATGCTTTGGTAACAGGAGACAGGAAAAAACACAGCTTCAATTGTTTTAGAAGGATAAAAGCCGTCTTAACTGTGTTTTCCCTTTTTTGGCTCTAGAGCCGAGGTTTCCGTTCGGTGGAGTTGAGTTTCCTTAGCCCAGATCAAGGGCACTGGCTGCGGCTGGCTCCTCTCTCCATCCTGAGGAAGAGCGTCCAGCATGCCACCTGTGCCTCCTTTGTAGCATGGCTTGGTAAAACGTGCTCCAACCGTGTTTCCCTTGCGAGGCTCTGGCACCGCTCCTCTGAAATAAATCCTCCCGGCTGGAGAGAGCAGGGGCACGGGTGGGGTGCAGCAGCAAGGCCGTCTTAGGGGGACCTTCATTAATGGCCTTGTGGGTTGCCTTGATTTTCCACACGTCTGACCAAGTCAATTTCCTGTCTTGGATCCCTTTCCTTCTTGTCAAATCTCAAGTTCAAGTTTTCTGTTCTTCGTTCTTGGCTTGGCTGCGTGGGTGATCGATTTTAATTTTTCTGCGTAAACTGTACCAAGTCTTTGCCTTTTGGAAAAGACTCCGGAGCAGTGTCAGGGGAAGAACCCGAAGTCTAACATCTTCCAAATGATAAAACTGGAAGTGTGTTTTCTTCCTTTCCCCCCTTCATCATCTCCTTTTTTTCTAAAAACTTTTTAAATTTTTTTTTTTCAAGTTGACACACAGTAAGTACAATCCTGTGAATTTTAACAAACATATAGTACCATAATCAACTCTGCCTTAAAAGAAAAAAAAAAACTCTGACTCTTTGAACAAAATATTAACTAAATTTGCTAATACCTCCCATAACATCATAGAACTGTTATTATACTAGCCACAGTTGCTTTCTTCCTCCAAAGAGGATTATGTTACTCATTAAGACATTTTAAACATTGTAATGTTTTGTTTATCTCTAAGAAAAACTTTCAGTTCTCGAATACACAGATATAAATAGATAAGATCAACATTTTCATGCTCTAATACAATTGATTCTACCATGTGTACCTTGAAATTTCTTTTTTCCCTTTCCTCTGGGTATGAGTGATGTTTTGATGGTCTGTTTTAAAGAATCTTGATTGTATTACTTTGTTGGAGCAGTTGTTTATTTAGGACAAGATAAATGATATCTGCTTGAGAAATCGTATTTACTGTCTCCTAAGGTACAAAACAATGTCGTGAAAACAAAACAAGCAGAGAGACAGGAATGTCAAGTTTGACTGTCGCTTTAAATCACAATGTCCAGATTTGGGAGGAAGTAATCATCACGTGCAAATGTGGCTAAGTGAAACAATGTGTCTGTGGCTTTGTCTTTAAAACCAAAAATGTATAGAGAGAAAAACATTGATTAATGGAGAGCAACCGTCCTGATTTTGAGTGGCAAAACAAAAGCCCCCACAATGTCCTTGTTTAGTCTTTACCCTTGAATTCTAAAGAAAAGAAACATTTTCTCAGAATTTTTTATCAGAGTCTTCACACTCCATCATTTCTTTGCTCTCTCATTCTTCTAAACCTAGCTAAAAGTAATCCTTCCCTTAAAAAATTTTTCTCTTTCCTCACGGTGAAGCTGTTCTTTCACCTGCATTCAGCTCAGATATCTCTGGAAGCACCGAACAGTTTGTATCAGAATCATCTACTTTTAAATCTGTCTACCTCCTCGGTCTGTGAGCAACTTGAGGAAAGGGCCATATTTTATTCATGCTTATTTTGACAGAGGCCTTAGCAAAGAACCTGCTTGTTAATGAATAAAAAGTGAATGAGTAAATACCATTGAAAGGTTGATTAAATGGGTGATATTAACATCCGTGCCATTGCAAGTGTTACTGAGACACAGCAAGGTGCTAGAGACACAGTAATGGACAAAGCTGGCCGGCCGATCTCAATCACCGTATGGCTAGAGATATTATCAATTTTAGAGATGGTGCCTTTTCCTCAATTGATTGAATGCATTGAAATCAAATCAGGTTGACATATTTTTCATTATAACTTTATGACATCCCAAACATTTGATACACTATGATGAGATTTTAGCTTCAGAACAAAAGGCTACATTAGATACGACTTCAATGTAATTAGAAAATACATGAAGGCTTTTACTTCTTGAGTTTTCTTGTTTCAGTTACCAGAGGATAATGCTACAAATTGCAGTTTCCTGCCCTATTCACAAATTATGTTGTACACTCCGGCCACATGTGTTGCTTGTCCTGAAATCAAGAGAATGGGCTGCTAGCTCCTTTCTCTTCACTGGAAGGCTTGAGCTATATTTATGATGATATTTTCATAAATGAATGGTTTGCTGATCTAGTAACTTGCATCCAAATTTTGATGACAAACTTTCTCTCTTGAAAATCGTTTGATTAAATCCAAGAAAACAGGGGGAAAGAAAGGATCATCGTTTTCTGTTTACTTGCCAGGGTCTCGTTTCCCTTTATCCCAAGAAAGAAGCAGCCCGCTTATGTTTTGATAATGCTGTTTATCTGTCAGATGGTGCAGGCAGAAGCCAGCTGTTTCCCATAAAGTTATCTTGGGAAATGGCAACAGGGCTGTCTACAATGGCAGATGCCATCTGATACCATTTCTAGGGGGTAGTTCCTGTTGAAACGTCGTAGGAGGGTTTTCTAAAGAACAGGCCAAGATGTCAAGAATGGTTAGGGCTGATACATGCCAAAGTCAATGTAAAATAAGTAAAGAGGAAAACAAAATCCTCTTTGAGGGAAGAAGGAAAGATTCAGAAGATGGTTAAAAGCAGTTTCCACAGAATGTGTCGGGAGAGGGGTTGGTGAAGCAGTCAGATGGTGGGGTTGACCCTCAAAGCTGCGGACACAGGCACTGGTGCTCAAGTCTTAGCAGACATTTTCATAACGGAGGTCCTTGGGATCCAAGTGTGATGATGGAGGGAAGAGAAAGCAAAGGTCGGAAGACGGCACATGCTTGGAGTTCTTTCCATGAATAGCGTTAAGGAATTCTCCGCATATGGAGCACTGGCTCCAGGCATGGGCTCCGTTTGGATAAGAGGCAGCATCTAGGGGAGGAGCCCAGGGCACAGGGAATCTTGAAGCCACAGCTCGTGAAAAATGAGCAGGGAAAAAAGTCTCTCCATGGGTCAGGGGACTTCCCTAGATGGTTCAAGAGCTGTCATGAAAGTCTTGGAGGGAGGCGGGGCTGGGTAAATTCACACCCAACTGGTGCAAGGCACACAATCTGAGTGAAGGGCGCACTTGTAACTTTGACTTAAAATGTGCAAGAGTTGTATAACCAAAACATGTTTACCTTTGTATATTCTGAAATTTAAAAAATAAAGCCTTGATCTGTGAATTCTGGAAGGCTGGACTAAGAATCCGTAGGAAGAAGTTACAAAGTGTCTATTTCATCTGAGCATGTGTACGACCAGAGTGTTGGATAAGCAACATGTGGGGGGATAAATAAAAATGAAGGCCGACTTTCAACTCCTGCTCTCTTTAAACCTACTCACAGGGGTGGTCTTTCCCTGCGCCGGGCAGGGGGAGATGGTGTGAGCAAGCCTGATGTTCTCTTTTAAGTAAAAGACAGTTCTACAGCTACTTAAAGTAAACAAAACAACAGCAAAAACAACCAGCCTCCACTCAGTAACTAAAAATGGCAATGAAGTCACGGAGGCAGATGACTCTGTTTCTCTGCCTCAGGCTTTCCCTCCTCCCACAGCTGCTCAGGGTGACCTCTGAGCACTCCAGGTAGAAGCAAGGGATGAACGGAGGTGAGGGGGACATGAAGCTCCAGTGTTCGGCCTGTCACAGGGGCATCACACCCCCTGGGTTGGCATGTGTTTAAGCTGTCTGTGTCCTCCACAGGAGTCCCCTTATTCCTGGTGGTGTCATGCCTGCAGTGCCCTTGACTGGGTGAAGCCATCCAGACTGACTAGTGCTCCTCCCTCCCCCTCTGTCCCTAGGAACTTCCCTCCAGCTTCTCTTCTGCTGGGGACTTAGCACTCCATCTCTAACAGAACTAGCCAGGTGTTATGGCAGGCACCTGTAGTCCCAACTACTTGGTAGGCTGAGGCAAGAGTATCACTTGAGCCCAAAAGTGTGAGGTTGTTGTGAGCTGTGAGCTGCAATGCCACAGCACTTGACTGAGGGTGACAAGGTGAGACTCTGCCCCCTACCCCACAAAAAAAAAAAGATAGCATGATAATTAGGAGTATATGTTCTGGAGCTAAATTGCCTAGATTTAAATCCTCGCTCTGCCACTTTCAAGCTTTGTGACTGTGTTTCGTTCTCCTTAAATGAAATTGAGGTGATAATAACTAAGTCATGGGAGGTGGGGGGATTGGGGGGGTGACGTGTAAGCACTTGCACAGTGCCTGGCACATACTGAGTCTTTACTAAATGTCTGCTCTGCTATTCATATTAATACAGATATGCTAACTCTGCCAAGATGTGGCTCAGCATTCAGTATAGGAGTCAGCCACTCTGTCCATCAGAGATTTGGTTTTTTCCCTTAGAGATCTTGCCTTCCTCGGTGAAATGCTCCCAAAGGCTCCCAGAACAGGCTGAGCACACTCACAGCCAGCACTTACTGACAGAACACTTTGTTCAGAAGAAAGAGACTGAGCTGAAAAGAAACAGAAGGCCAGAACTCCGGCGGCTGAGCCTTTCCAGCTGAGAGTTATTTTAAGGTACAAGCAGGTAGCGTCATGAAGATGTGGGAGGACCCCAATGATCCCAAAGAGAGACTCCGCTGGCCGGCAGAGCTGAGCACGGGGTTCCTAGGAGCCCAAACCCCATTGTTTTTGTTTCCATTTCTAAGGAGAAGTTGGAAAGGAGGACGATTTGAATTCAGAGAGGAAAATGAGAGGATTGGATGAGATGATCTCTAAAGAGTGTTCCAGCAACCTGCAAGGCACTGACTCAGTCTGTGAGCATGACTAAACAATGAGAGATCAGAAACTATTCAAGGCAGGAGAAGTCAGCCAGATGCTCAGGATGCTGCGTCCCAACCAAATTCCTGCCGAACCTCACAATACCCCGGTGAGGGAAATGATGTGAATTTCATACTCACAGTCACAGAAAATAAGAAAAGCAGCGTGGAAGGTTGGGGGGGAGTCTTACACTGGCAGGGGGGGAGTCTTACGCTGGCAGGGGGAGAGTCTTACGCTGGCAGGGGGGGAGTCTTACGCTGGCAGGGGGAGAGTCTTACCGCTGGCAGGGGGAGAGTCTTACCCTGGCAGGGATGAGTCCTCCTTTATTCATCGAGTCGCTCCTCATTTCACCATGGCTAGAAGATATGTTTGTCAAAAGAAGCTTCAAAAGAATTTGGAGGGACAATCAAATT
>NW_003852405.1:30777213-30809358 GCF_000181295.1 Otolemur garnettii
GAGTCTTACGCTGGCAGGGGGAGAGTCTTAACGCTGGCAGGGGGAGAGTCTTACACTGGCACAGATAGAAGCTCCTTTATTCATCGAGTCGCTCCTCATTTCACCATGGCTAGAAGATATGTTTGTCAAAAGAAGCTTCAAAAGAATTTGGAGGGACAATCAAATTATCCCCCTTTTTATTTTTGAGACAGTCTTACTTTATTGCCCTAGGTAGAGTGCCATGGTGTCATAGCTCACAGCAAACTCCAACTCCTGGGGCTTAGGTGATTCTCTGCCTCAGCCTCCCAAGTAGCTGGAACTATAGGCACCTGCCGCAGTGCCCAGCTACTTTTTGTTGCAGTTTTCCCAGGACTGGATTTGAACCTGCCACCCTCGGTATATGGGACTGGCGCCCTACCCACTGAGCCACAGGTGCCCCCCACCCCTTTTCTCTTTTGAAACCTCCTATCTGAGCAACAGTTTTTAGGCCCAGGCTCACAAGGGAAAAATAATTCATGAATTGTATCTAAGGGTGAGTGTCTGAGGCTCTCAGGACTCCTGTAGCAGCCACACATTTCTCTAAATAGTAGTCCAAATAGTTGCAATACACAGTGGAGTTTGTGTGTTAGAAGGTCATAAAACTAGCTGGTAAACCTTCATTTGCAAGGGAGGAATTTTTATGCTTCAAGGGATGAAAGATGGGAGAACTTTTGGCCACAGCCAGGGATGACAAGCTGCTGTGCAAATCTCTGCTATTTTATACCAGAGCATCCCTGACATTTCCCGGCCAGGATTTCTTTGCTATACACAAACACCAGTCACCCTGCCAAGATTGGCTCAGCATTCAGTATAGGAGCTGAGCCACTCTGTCCATCAGCAAAGCCTTGGGGGTGGCGCCTGTGGCTCAAAGGGGTAGGGTGCGGGTCCCATATGGCAGAGGTGGTAGGTTCAAACCCAGCCCCAGCCAAAAAAACCCCCAAAAACAAAAAAACAAAAGCAAAGCCTCAGACTCATCACGCTCCCTCTCTCTGCACCAGAGGAACTTCTTCAGATGTTATCTTCCCAGTGATGGCTTCCTGCTCACACCTGGCTTCATCATCTTATTTTTTTTCTTTTTGCTCTTTTTTAAAAATTAAATCATAAACACATAGATTATGTATACATTAATGCATTTATGGGGTACAATGTGCTGATTTCATATAGAATTAGGAATGCTTACTTCACTGTTTATATATATACCTCATCTTGTTTGCTTAATTGTTGTGTTAAGACCTTTAAACTCTATATTTAATAGATCTGACATGTACCCTTGCATTATGCACTCTAGGTGTGATCCCACCATTCACCCTCCCCCATCTGACCTCCCCGCTCCACTCCCATCTCCAACTCTTCCTTCTTCATCCTGGGCCAGTGATAATCTATTCTTCATGTGAAAGTGTGAGTGATTGTAAATTGGCTTCATAATAGTACCGAGTACATTGGATATTTTTTTTTCCATTCTTGAAATACTTTACTAAGTAGGATATGGTCCAGCTCCATCCATGTAAAAGTAAAAGAGGTAAAGTCTCCATCTTTTTTAAGGCTGCATAATATTCCATGGTATACACATGCCACAATTTATTAATCCATTCATGGGTTGATGGGCACTTGGGCTTCTTCCATGACTTGGCTATTATGAGTTGAGCTGCAATGAACAATATGGTGCAAATATCTTTGTTATAAAATGATTTTTGGTCTTTTGGATATACACCAAGTAGAGGAAATTGCAGGATCAAATGGCAAGTCTATTTTTAGATCCCTTGAGTATTCCCATACTTCTTTCCAAAAGGGACGTATTAGCTTGCACTCCCCCCAGCAGTGCAGAAGTGTTCCCTTTTCTCCACATTCATGCCAACATCTGTAGTTTTGAGATTTTGTTATATGAGCCACTCTTACTAGCGTTAGATGATATCTCAAAGTGGTTTTGATTTGCATTTCTCTGATGATTAAAGATGATGAGCATTTTTCATATATCTGTAGGCCATGCACCTATCTTCTTCAGAGAAACTTCTGTTCAGGTCCCTTGCCCACAATAAAATTACTCAAAAATAAAAACAAACCAGGAAGAATCACACTACCAGACTTCAGACTATACTATAAATCTATAGTGATCAAAACAGCATGGTACTGGCACAAAAATAGAGAAGTAGATGTATGGAACAGAATTGAGAACCAAGAGATGAACCCAGACACTTATTGTCATTTGATCTTTGATAAGCCCATCAAAAATATAAATTGGGGGAAAGATTCCCTATTTTTCAAATGGTGCTGGGAGAATTGGCTGGCGACTTGTAGAAGACTGAAACTAGATCCACACCTTTCACCATTAACAAAAATTAACTCCCACTGGATAAAAGATTTAAACTTAAGACAAGAAACTATAATGATTCTTGGAGATAGTGAGGGAGAAACACTTGAAGAAATTGGCCTGGGAGAAAACTTTATGAGGAGGACCCCACGGGCAATTGAAGCAACACCAAAAATACATTACTGGGATCTGATCAAACTGAAAAGCTTCTGCACAGCCAAAAACACAGTAAGTAAAGCAAGCAGAAAGCCCTCAGAATTGGAGAAAATATTTGCAGGTTATGCTTCTGACAAAGGTTTGATAACCAGGATCCACAGAGAACTCAAACTTATTAATGAGAAAAGGGCTTCACCATCTTAAATGCACAGCACAATTCAGTAGCATTCCTGTTATGGCTCCAGCCTGGGCAGTCATCTCATGAGGCAGAGGACACATCTGTTAGCGCTGATTACCTTTATCCCCACCTGCCAGGCTCTTTGGAAAAGGGATTCTCTGATGAGAAAAATCTCCAACAACACGGAGGATCCCAGGTCCCTCCCATCTTGGAAGAAGTGATTGTATCCTTGCAGAGAAGCACACCAGGTTGAGAAAATACACCAGACAAACAAACAAGCAGAAAAAGTTGGCCTCAGATTTACTACCTGAAAAATAGAAAACTAGGCTCCAGCCAGCGTCTCTGTGAATAGCCAAAATGTCTGAATAGTTGAAAATAGGGGGATGCTGGGTACCAAGTTCACGCATCCAAATGACTGACTCACATTTTGGCAATTGTGTGTTGCTAAATAGCTTTTTGGTCAAAAATTTCATGGAATTAAAAAAAAAAAACAGCAGAAAGAATTTTGGTGTAAACAGAATAGACCTAGTTGTTTGTTATAGTATTTTGAACCCCCCAGGGCTAGTTAAGCTCTGAGTGAGCCGCAGTTGGCCGACACCCAGGCCACCTGCCTCCCTCTTTCTCAGCCTTCACTGGAACATATGCAGTGAAAAAAAAAAAAATTCAGTGCTCGCTTCGGCAGCACATATACTAAAATTGGAACGATACAGAGAAGATTAGCATGGCCCCTGCGCAAGGATGACACGCAAATTCGTGAAGCGTTCCATATTTAAAAAAAAAAAAAAAAAAAATTCAAAGACCTGGGTTTAAATCCCAGCCTGCTAGGAAGGCTATTTATCCACACAGAACCTCAGTTGTATCATCCATGAAGTGGGAATGACAATAATATACCCAGCAGCAATGTTGTGAGGAATAAACATAGTGCACTTGAAGACACAGCTCACAGAAGACCCTGGACAGCTAAACAGCAGAGCGAGGGGGTCAGACACAGTGTGAGTTAGCACCTGACCAAAGCTGCTCTTTTAACCCCCTCCTGCCATGTCAGGGTTTCTCAAGGTGTGGTCTCTGACCATCTGCTGTAGAATTCCTCCAGGGAGCTTACTAGAGAGATTTCTGGTCCTCACCCCAAATATGATGAATCAGAATCTCTGAGAATCAACATATCTAATATCTCTTCAATCTTCTGATGAATCTTGAGTATGTCAAAATTTGAGAACCAATGAATTAGAGCACTATGTGCAAATTATTACCCCTTATAGCCATGGGCTTGTAAAGAAATAGCTCCTATATTTCAATGATTTTTATAAACACTCTCTCTGCAGTTCCTGAGTCCTGAGGTCCACCGATCCCCTGAACAATTAGATAAGAAGGTCAGTCTGGAAGTTTAAAAAGCCAGTCAAGGTAGTGTATAGGAAATCTGGGTATCTTCAGGGAGGGGGGAGGTTGTTTTTCATTTGACTTGCTGGTCAACTGAATAATTTTGTGCCATTATTTAAGCTTAATGGATGGTGCTCACCCAATCCCCTGAGCTATTAAACTGAATTTTATATTACTTACTCATTGAGCTTGGGGAAAAAAACCCAATTACCATAGAAGGTGTCTGGTCTAAAATCCACTCATTCTGTTGTAACCCAGCCCGTTCCCATGCCCACCCCCCAGGGTGGCAGAGAACTTGCTTCTCAGCCTGTTCCCAGGCCCCCTTCTTCCCCCTAGGGTTGCCAGGAATGGAACTGTCACCATTGTTACCCAAACTGTAACTATTGCTGTCTGAACTGTAACCATTGCTACTATAACCACTGCCACCCAAGCTGTAACCATTGATACCTAAACTGTAAACCCAAACTGTAACCCTGCCGACAGTGCCCTGCCAACGGCAATGTTCCTTGTACATAAAAAAGGTATAAAAGACAAAAAAACCTACACTTGAGGCCGTTGTCCTAAGACAAGCGGCCCTCTGCACAGATGTGAATAAATCACCAATTATTTACATCAGAGTGGGTCCAAGTTTATTTTTCCAGGTCTCCTTAGTTATTTCAATTCTTGTACTTGATGGTTCAAAAGACCCCTTAACCCAGGAGCATGGATGTCTTGAGAGTTCAGCTGAGCAGAGAGAAAGGACAGAGCAAGCATAACATACAGTGTAATACCCTGGCACAAAGTGTAACACCTTGGCACAAAGATGAGGGTCCAAACAGCAAACACTGGCCATTTCCTTGGCAATATAGCCCAGTGGCATCTGCTGAAAAGGCAACAATGGAGTTGGCAGAGTAACTCTGTCGGGCTACCAGAGTGCTCCTCTGACAGAGAAACCAGGCAAGCACCAGGAAGTCCCCAAATGGAGCCAATTTCACTGGTGAAGACTTGGGGTCTCCCCTCAGCATTAGCAAAGCCTTTCCTAAATGGAACCCACAGCTGAGTGGTGATACAGAGAACTTGGAGAGAGGCCACCAAGGCAATCAAGATCAAACAGGCTGCAGAGGAATGAAGTCTGGGAGGGACTGGCCTCCCTTAGACAGCACCACCATCGGGCTGCGACCAGGAGTGGGGTGCAGGGAAAATCAGCAGAGGCTTGCGATGGCTCAGTGCAAGGAGTCTAAGTATTTCCACTAAGATCATCAAAAGAAAGGGTTTGGGTTGAACTGCAGCAGAAATTGGGCTTGACATGGGAGTCCTGGTCATAAGAAAGAGGCTTGTCTGCGTTAGAGAAAGGTCTAGGGCTGCTCTTCCACGCTGGAGCACTCGACTCCCTCCACCTCCGATCTCCCTCCCCACCACTCACTCCAGAGTCCTGAGTCCTGAGCGAGAGTGGATGATACCCCAGAACCTGCTGTGTCCTCCATCTTGTTTTATGCTCAGGGGAACCTGCAAAGTTAGTCGTGCTGCGCTGATTTGTAGAAAAGAAAACAGGCTCAGTGAGATTAAGTCAACAGCCAGAGAAGGGAGGGCCAATCTGCCTTGTTCCAAATCCCATCAGCACCATTTCATCCTGCCCACTCTCAGGCCGCCCAGGAAGCCACTGTGGCTGGAAGCAAATGGGAAGTGAGCAGAGGAAGGGTAGGGGGTGAGGTCGGAGAGGACGGCGTGGGCCTGGGGTCGCCACCCCAGGACAGGCGCCCTCCAACGCCAGGGAGGGTGTTGCATTTTCTTCTGAATATGAAGGGGAGCTGCTGGGGGGAGGGGAGTCAGTAGAGACGCTCTAACTTAGATTTTAAACACGTTATCATGGGAAAAGGCGCAGACAAGAAATGGTTGTGTAGCTATTTTAATAATGGAGAGGAGAGATGGTGTCTTGTCCTAGGTCTCAGTGGGAAAGGTGTGGGAAAGTAGGCAGAGTTTAGCGACCTCTCAAGGGTAAAACAAGCAGCGTCTAGTGAACTGGTAAGACATATGCCCGAGGCCACATAGATAGTAAGAGGCTGGGCAGGAATTGGAACCAGGCTCTAATTAACTATAGTGAGCTATGCTTACTAGTAATCCCAGCTTACTGAGAAAGGGATTTCAGATTTCTTGTATTTGAGGCTAAAACATAAAAGTTCCTAGTGCGTAAAACTGAAGACAATGGCACTGTGTGTGTTTAGACTGTATTCCCTCTTCATACCAGAAAGGAGGAGTTGATGGCAGATTTCTCAGAACACAGCTGGAAAACAATTACTAAGCCTCCGTCCAAACACCCCAGCCTACTCTGAAGACCGATGGATCCAGGTCGAGCATGTGACCTCGAACAAGCTACCTGTAGGCATGTTGAAAAGAGATTTTACGTTTTTTAGCTATCTTAGAAAATGGGTGGAGCCACGGCAGAGAAGTGAAAAGACCCTCTGGCCACATTTGCAGAGCAAAAGCCAAGTGAAAGATTGAGCAATTACCCGGCAACTCCGGGCCAGGGAGTCAGCCAATTTGGGTAATGCAGATAAAAACATGTATTTGGCTCCTTCTCTCGCGGAATTACTCGATAATGGCCCAACTGTCTGTTTTGCTTAGCTGAAGAGAACAAGAAACAGGTCCGTCCGCGGCACAGAGCCTTCCATGGGGTTGTGCAGCCCCGGCTGGCCGAGGAGCTGGTGGGGGCAGGGCCATCTGGAGGCCCCGGCCCGCAAGCTGGCTCAGGGGTTAACCATGGTGAAGAGGCTGAACAATCCCTATTCTGATGTTTCTCAGAGTCTAGTCTTGAGGCAAACTTGAAAGAGGAAATTATAATAAAATGTGTTTAGAGATATCCTTTGAGGAAATAATGGGAATACACTGGAATGGGGAACAATCCGGGATGGCTTCCTGGAGGAGAGGACATCTGGGGTTGGTCCGGGATGATGAGTAGTTATGAGCCAGGGAAAGAGAAGTGGGGGAAGAAAAGGGCAGACGATGAAGTGTAGGAGACGCCAACATCCGAGCAAGATGATCTGCAGCTGAGGCCTGGACCTCGGGCCGTTCCTCCACCGGAGTTCCTTGCGGGAGGAGCCTGTGCCCTCAGCGAGTAGTCATTGTTAATTACTCCCCTCACCTGTGTTGTTCTGGCTCAATAAAAGGCTGGTGCGGAGGTTGCCCCAGGCTACCCGGAAAGTAAAGACTAGCCCGCCTTCCACAAGCTTGTACTTCTAATCCGCCTCTTGCCTCTTGCCTGGTTCCTTCCTGCGCTAACCGACACCAGGGCCACAGGAGCCCTACGGGTCACGACAACGAAGGATGGTGGCTTTTTTCTTCATTTCAGCTGAAGCTTTGTGGCATTTCTTTATTTTTGATATGAGTTAATTTACCAGAGTATAAAAATAGACCACACTCAGGGTTTGCTAATTGCCAAACTCCTTTCTGTGCATTTTACCTGCCCTATCCTGTTGCATTGTCACAATAACCCACCGGGAAAGGCGCTTCTGTCATTTGGTTTTATGTATGAGAAAAATTAGGCACAGAATGGAATAACTTGCCCCAGTGCCATCAGAGGGATGTGGCAAAACCAGGACTGCAGACGGTGCGACCTCAGCATTTCTGTGACTCTGCTGGCTGACCTGGCTTTGCCTGTAAACAGCTTCAGCCATGCAGTTCCCACAGTGAGGGAATACACTGATGAGAATACAGTGATGCCTCCCAAAGACCCCAGTCTGCTGTAGGAGAGGGGCACGGAGAGCCCACAACCCTTCCTGAGTCCTCCCACACCTGTGCCAGCTGGCTGCCCCTCGGCACCCCAGTCTGTCTGGTTCCTGACACCACATCTCCTGCCATACCTGGCTCAGTGCACACCTCAGAGCCTGTGGTCTCCCTATAGACTCCGGCTGCCATGACGTAGCACGGGCTCTCTCCATCCTGACTGAATGAAAGCCCATCACAGGGGCTGAAGCCACGTCTGTCTCTGTTGGTATTTCCCAGCTCCCTCTCTCACCTGCTTCCTTTGCTGATCTCTTGCGAGTGCCAGGCTCTGCAGAGAAACCTGTGAGGCTGGCCTTGCCCACTAAAACTCCTGACACATGTTTTTACCACTCTCACAAATGCAGCAGGCTGTGTTACGAAAGATAAATGATGAACTAGAAAATTACACATGGTCTCGCCTGGAGGACTTTCAACCAAAGATGAAATTTGTGGTTGGGAACCATGCTGGCAAAGTAGTAGACTCATTCCAATGCATCTGAAAGAAATAAGCTAATAACTAGTAGTGGTTCTCTGGAGACTTCACCCTGGTTCCAGGAAGTAAATATTTTGAAATAGAATTTGTAACAATGGTTTCCATGTTCAGTTGTGGCATCACACGTCCTTTGAGTTTAAAAGAAGATTTTTTGCAAACATTCAAATCACCTCTGCAAGCGAAATTATATGGAGACTTTCTACATCCAGATCACAGAAGGTGACACCTCTGCTGGACTGGATTATTTGGTAAGATCAAGAAGGGAGTGATTGTAGACAGTGAATAGATGTTTCCTATTTGGACTGAGGCTGGAATAGGAAGAGCAGCCCATTTGAGAGCGTGGAACTCATTACCAGCAGAGACACTCCACCTCTTTAAAGCTGTGAGTGAAGCGCTGTGCTCCTGGGGCTGCCGGGGGCAGGGCAGCGCCTGCCAAGCTCCTGGTGGCTCCCTCAGCTCCACCAGCCCAGCCTCAGTGGGCCTGGTCTCCTGCCACCAGCCCCACACTTCTAAATTAACAGATCGTGTTCTTATCATGTATTTTCCATTTATAATCTCACTCTAGCCTCGTCAAAATCTTCCTTTTCCTGTTGAGGAAACCTGCACCCAGGAAGGCTAAGCACCCTGTGATACAACCAACAGATATCAGGGGCTGTGCTAAAATCCAGGGGTCTCCGATCCTGTGCAAACAGTGTAAAAAGAGTATCCATTCCACAGGCACATTTGCTAAAGGAAGGGAAGGTGAATAGTTCCCTTCAGGATTTGAGAAGAGCTCTTTTAGGAAGTTGAAGTTATCCTAGAATGCTCATTCCTGGAGCATTATCCTGATTGCTTTCCTACTGAGCACTGAGATGGGTGAGTGCTCACTCGCTCCCTACATGGTGACAGGAACTCATTCAATCACTGAGAGCTCAACTTGCTCCCTACTTGGTGGCAGGAACTCATTCAATCACTGAGAACTTAGCTCCCTACGTGGTGGCAGGAACTCATTCAATCGCTGAATGTTCACTTGCTCCCTACATGGTGGCAGGAACTGTGGAATGCAAGACAGACGTGTGTACCCACTCAGGATTCACCATCCCTTCTCTTCTTAACACCTTTCTTTCTTCCTCTGATATCCCATTACGCTTCCACCCTGCACACACACTCTTCACCTGTAAACTGCCCTCTCAGCCTCCATCAAGTTCAGGTCTCTGGCAGATAGTCAACACATTCTGTACCTGATGACACAATCTGGAAAGGGAGGAAAGGGTTTCCTGCAGTGGTTTTCACATTCTCTGAGCAGATGGAAGTCTGTTTTCTTCAGAATTTCTTATGACATGCAGGCAATATGAATTTATTCTCAGATTGCTATAAAAATCTGCTGGTCTGGAGAATACTTCCTATTAAAAACAAAAGCTGAATTGTGTTCATCAAAGTTCCCTAAATTTCATTTCCCCCATCTGTTGAATCAGGGTGTGATAATGTCCAGAGAAGCATTTGGAAGTGTGAAGGATCATGTAATAAAAGTAATGCTAATAGAATATCAGGGTTTAAATAGTGTCAAGTGCCAGAGTAAGAACCGTACAGTAGAAACTCAACACACTGACCATCAAGGAACTGTAACAAACTGGTCAACGTACCAGTTGATCAATATAAGGAACTTTCATTGAGCACATCTGGTGCACGTCTGGTCTTTGAAAACTGGGTCAACTTAAGTTGAGTCAAGGTGGGGAGGTGGTCAACTACAGAGGTTCTACTGTATTTGATGTCAAGTGGATGAAACAGCTCAAAAATTCCTAAAGAATGATCATTTTACCCATAGGTGCAGAACTGAAGGAGAAAAAGTCTCAAAAGCAGCAGCTTAACTTGACTTCCTTTGTAAGATACTAGTTCTCTGAAATGCAAACTAAAATTTCCTAATGAGTAAAAAATGAATTGCCAAGTTTTTTAAAAACCTCTTTTGTCTATAAGATTACAAAAAATAATTAAGATGTTAATTGCACCAGTAGGCAGAACAGACAGGGTTCTGGAAGCATGAACACCACTGTTGGAGATGTAATTTAGTGCAACATTCTGGGGGCAACCAATACATTCTGTCTCAAAACTGTGCATGCACATCCATTCTACTCCTAAGAATTCACGCTAGGGAAGTAAGCTGTGCTTAAAAATATCACTATGAAGATGCTCATTACAGTGTTGTTTAACACTGAAAGTAAAGGCCAGGCACAGTAGCTCACGCCTGTAATCCTAGCACTTTCGGAGGCTGAGATGGGTAGATTGTTGGAGGTCAGGAGTTCTAGACCAGCCTGAGCTAGCGTGGGACCCCATCTCTAAAACTAGTGGGGCATTGTGGCGGGTACCGGTAGTCCCAGCTACTGAGGAGGCTGAAGCAAGATGATCTCTTGAGCCCAGGAGTTTGAGGTTGCTGTGAGCTATGATGCCACAGCACTCTACCAAAGACAACATAGTTAGACTTTGTCTCAAAAAAAAAAAAAAAAAAAAAGGAAAGTAGAGCATAGTGGGTAAGAAGGTGGCCTATGGAGTCATGGAGCTGCTATCTTCAAATTCCAGCGTTGTTCCTTGTCACCAAGATACTGAAAATACTAACTTTTTAATGTTCACATTTGTAAAATAAGGGTGGTTAATAATAGAATCTCTTTGATGAGGTTGTGGGGAACATCTAACGAAGTACATCGGAAGCGCTCAGAGCAAATGAAAGTGCTCATGTCACACCATGTGCATCGTAATGAAAAATTAGATACAACATACATATCTAACAAGTTGTTTCATCCACGCAATAATACCGCAGGGTGTGCAGGCTGCTGTAACAAAACACCTTGTACTGGGTAATTTATACACAGAAACTTACTGCTCGTGGTTGTGGAGGGTGAGAAACCCAAGATCAAGGCAGCAGATTCAGGGTGAGGAGGGCCTGTCCCTTACAGATGGCACCTGCCGTGTGTTCTCACATGTGAGGACAAAGGAGCAAACGTCCCGAGACCTCTTCTATAAGGGCACCACTTCCATTCACACGGTTCTTCTCTCCTGACCTAGTCACCTTCCCCAAACCTCCCCTCTTTATACCACCACATCGACAATTGTATTTTGATATATGAATTTGGGGGGAAACATATTCAGACCATAAGACTATATACCAAAATAATGTTGTAGATGAACATTTGACTTGGAAAGATATTAAAAGGAAAGATCGGGCTATTAAATAGTTACTCCATGAACCCAGGCGGGTGTTTATTAGCTGTTAGCCAGTGCATCTGACCTGGTTTGGGATTTGCATTCATTTCTCAAAAACTCTAGGTGTTTTCAAAAGGGCAAATGTCACATGGTGCCAACATCCATGTCTTCCCCTCCTGGTCGGGAGGAGCTGTTGAGAATTTCTCCTGTGCTAATGTTCTTTTGGTACTTAGTACACTGCAATATAAATGACTTCTGTTCTTCATAACAAGATAGAAGGACTACTCTTACTCACTAGGGAGTCCTCCATGCCATAAGATCCCACGTAGTCTAGTAATACTGCTAGCGTAACTACATATATGTATAACATGCCAAGTCAAGAAATGCTACAGTTCTCAGCTTTCAAACGCCTGCAACAATTTTTAAAAGCATGAGCTGTGATTCTATCTAACAATGTTTATTATGGGGTATTCAAAACAGATGTACTCATAATTTATAATAATGTGGAATTTTAAGAATGACATTTGTAAAATTACCATGAAATGTTAATGCTACCTTGTTCTACTAAAAAGAATCACCTAAGAAATATTAATTTAGTGTGAATTCAGTTGGACGTTTGAATCGAGGTGAATTAGAAAAAGATATTCTACGCTCTTACGGCTCTTGAATCTCTCAACATGAAAGCGATAATTACATCTTACCTAGGTCTCTGCCACTCCAACAATGCAAAGTTTTCTTCCTCCAATCTCCACAAAAACGGATCATCCCCCATTTCAGGTAAGGAAGTACTGTGCCTACCTGCTGTCAGTGAACACTGAAATGGGATTACTTCACATGAAAAGATCCTTGAAATTAGAATCTTTGGACTTAACCAGAAGAAAAGAGCACAGCCAGATGCTTCTATCCCAGGCAACTTTTCTAAGTAATTTCCTATCTACCTCCTTTCATTGACTCCGGTATCTTTGAATCTTCCTGTTATGGAATATTTACTTTCAAGTTGGGGTGTTAAACTTTGGAGTTAAAAAGGGTAGTGATGTGGTTTGTAAAAACCCTCTGTCCACGGGCAGAGTGGTGAGCACAGGAAGAGACAGCAGAGAAGACCAATGGTCCTAATCGGGCGCCTCCCAGGAACGGATGCCAATTACATCCAGCTGGGAAATGCTGTACGCTGCTAACCGCGCAGAGCCTGGCCGGACTACAAGAGCTTTCCCTGACATCTGGCAAAGGTAAAAACTGACTTCACCACTCCACGTCTGGGGCAGGTAGACACAAACCCAAGGAGATTAGTATCAAGCTCACAGGATCAGATGGAGTGACTTTTGGCTATGTTCTTTGTGTCTGGTCTAAGAGAATTTTAACCAGAGTAACAGCTTTAAAAGAAAAACCAAACCAAACAAAATTTTCTTTCCTCTTTTCTCCCACAGCCAAGCAGGTTTGTTGGTTCTGGTGTGAGGCAGAAGTTACTTGTGTCCACGTGACTGCTTTCTAGTTCCATTTATGATTACCAGAATAAAGTTACAAACGCTTCCATATCAAATCCAGTCCTCAGCCAGATGTGAATCTGCTCAGTTAAAGACAAAATTACGATTCTTAGGGTTTTTTCTTATTACCCTTTTTATCTTGAAATGGTATAAGACACTGATAAGTTCTTTACAGATAAGTCAGTGGGCGTGGTACTACTCACTTTTATACTTTCACTGCCATCTAGGATGAAGTCCTGAGATGCAGATGGCAGCTCTCAGGATCCTAATCCCTAAATGGTATTCGCTCCAAAGAACATGCAAAGGACTCCTTGCTCTAGAAACTTCACACACAAACTCCACATACAGAGAGTCCTCCTTTTCACCCCTGAAGAAATACATTCTCATGGCTTTTATTCATGAGGTATAATACTCCAAAAGGCCCTTTGAGAAGTGTCCAGTCTTCTCTTTCAAATTAATTTTATTTGCTGATTTAAAAGAGATTATTTGCCAAGTTAGATTTTTTCCCCAGGTGTTCTGTTGAGTAAGCACAGTCATCGACAGGTAGGTTTCCTACCCAAACGTACACACAATACAGCTCAAAACAAAATGATGCTTTAAAATTCGGAGTTGCTATAGCCTAAAGAGAACAAAGTCAACATACTGCTGAAAACACACAAAAAGAACAAATAGGTTGAAACCTTCCCAAGCATGGAAAACGTTTAATAAACTTAGAGCGGGAGGCTTATTAAACTATAGTGTCATTTACAGCCATAATTCATCACTCACAAACACAATCCTGTGTTCGCATGGCATGCTACAACAGAAGCTTTATTCAGTTCGTTGAGAAAACATTGGCAAAATAAATTTCAGTTGCAAATTCACAGATACAAGCTTTGAAGTATAAAGTTGTATATAACAAAAAAAAAACAGGGAATATTTATAACAATAACTTACAGATACAAACTAATGATAAACTACAGTTTCACAAAAGATTGTAAACATTTTGCACACTTGTCAGTCCTTTCTCTCAGGCAAAGTGCTCTTTTGATGACAAATAAATTAACAGACACACACTAGAGTGAACTATTTCCAGACAATTTAAAAAAAAAAGGTTCTGGTTTGTTTTCTTCTTGTAAACATAAGTTTTACAAACAATGAAGAATTAATAAAAGTGTCTTGCAGGCCAACTAGAGATACATACCTGGGCAGCAACGTGATGTCGGAAATGCGTTAGGTGTTAAATAAAAAATTAACATTAATATCTTTCATGGTATTTTATACATAATAAATGACAAGTTTATATCCCTAATCATTTCTATCCCTGAAAAAAAGGAATTAGGTGTGACTTATTGGCAGTTGTGTCATTGAATGGGGTAACAAGGGCTGGAGTCCAAGAGTTGTTGGTGAATGAGCTATAAAATAGAAAGAAATTTGTGGATCAGTTTCGTAGGGCGAAAAGAACCAATTTAAAACAAACATAAACAATCTAAGGCAATGTGCCTTCATCATTCATTATCGCTAAGGGCACCAAGCTGCCAGCCATCATGTCACTGACCTCAGCACGAGGAATAACTTAAAGACGGTGAGTACAGGATTAAACAAAAAGCCAGAAAGGATTCTATGCTCTAATCTTTATTTTGCCACTTGAATTTTCCTCCATCCATGCCCCATTCCCTGCAGTTTACCCTGCAACTAGAAAGATGGGAGCTCTGTAGGAGGGTTGCCCGCGGTCACAGGAAGGTGTCGGTGTGAGATGCCCCCTTTAAGAATGTTGACCACCTCTCTAAACATACACCGACACACACTGGACTCAGGCAACCCTACAGTCTCTCATGTGCACACACACAATTTTAATGTCAGTGTAAATAGCAACAATGGTACAGGCTCTGATTTTTATTTCACTGAATCCTAAAATGAAGGGTCTGCTTTCACCATGGGCTATGTTGCTTCAAACCAAATCTCCCTCTGATGGCAACTAGGAAAGTTGGACGGAATTTTTAAGAATATGTTTGAGGGCATCTGAAAGACACTGAAGTCATGAGAACTTGCGAAGTCAAGTCCCACAGAACAGGGAGGGAAGATGAGAATGCTTTGCATCCTGCAAGGACAGCGACAATTTTAAAACCAAAGGTAATTCTGCAGACTGAAGGGAGCACAGTCTTCAGAAGTTAAACTGTGGCAGGATGGTGGGGAGCAAAAATCAAAGCTGAGGGCCCAGGGAAGAGGAGAAGCTCTGGTTAAATACGACAATAACAACGACAAAAACAAACAGGCTTTCATTTGGGATCTCAAAGGGCTGAATCCAAGGAAGAGTGGAACAGAAATTCACCAGCCTTCATGAGGACTGGAGGCTGACCAGAGGCTGACCGGAGGCTGACCGGATTAAGGTGCTCTTTCCCTTACCTAACTTCCTCAGCTAGATTGCTAAAACTAATTCTCTCCGGTGCAAGATATCATCCAGAACCTAAAATAATTTTTAGTTTTTCATACTCAACATCCAAAATTCAATAACAAGGGAAATAACCATGACATGACTTGACTGGAAACAAAGAAGAAAAAATAAAGTGGGACAGACTCAAAAAGATGCAGATAGTGGCATTATCAGTCAAGGACTTCCTATTACATCAACAATTTAAATAAAATAGTGACAATAGAGTATATGATTTCAGCGTATAAATGGAAATTTTAAAACTGAAAAATAACTGAAATTAAGAACTTGATGGGTGACTTTTACAGAATATTAGATGTGGAATTAGTGGATGGAACTGGGAGATGGTTCAGAGACAAACATATAAGGTCAAGAAGCTTAAAAATTTGAAATTTAAATTTTTTTTTCATAGGGGTAGAAATAAGTCAAAGAGACAAAGCTGAGAATTTTCCCTAATGAAAGAGGTTACACTCAAAAAGCACACTAGGGACACTGTAATAAAATTTGTAAAAGCCAAATACCAACAAAAGCTGAGGGGAGAAAAAGACATTTACTGTCAAAGGAGCAAGAAGATCAACAGCCGACTTCAACAAAAGGAACTAAACATAGAACCACCACTTGATACATCCATCCCACCGCTGGGTATCCACCCAAGGGAAAATAAATCATTATATCAAAAAGCCACCAGCACCCATGGATTTATCATGGCACTACTCACCATGACAAAGATTTGGAATCAGCTTAACCTAGGTGTCCATCAGCAGTTGAACTGGTAAAGAAAACATGGTATATACGTACAATGGAATACTATTCAGCTATAAAAAAGTGAAATGTGTTCTGCAGTAACTTGTATGGAACTCAAGGCCATTATCTTAAGTGTGAAGCAATTCAGAAATAAAAAGTCAAATATTGCATATTCTCACCTGTAAGCGGAAGCCAAATAACATATACACATGAACATAGAGTGTAGAATAATAGACCTGGGAGCTCAGAAGGGCAGGAGGAGAAACAGGGGTGAGAAATTACTCAGCAGGCACGACGTACGTTATTTGGGTGATAGTTACCCTCAAAGCCCGGCTCTCACCACTGCACGATGGACCCATGTAACAAAACTGCACTTGTGCCCCTTAAAAATTATACAAATAAAATAAAAATTCAGTCACGCCAGGCCATTAGCTGTCCATATGCAAAACAACAGAAGGGATGTAAGTCAAAGAACGACGTAACCATATCCTCCAAGTGTGGGGAAAAAATTAACTGCCAACCTAGGGTTCTACATACAAAGGAAATACCACTTACAACTGCATCAAAAGGAATATTGAGGAATAAATTTAATAAATGATGTGCAAGATTACTAAACAGAAAATTCTAAAATATGAGATAATTAAAAGAAGACCTAAATAGAAAGAGATACTGACATTCATGGGATGGAAGATGATATTAAGATGGCAGTTTTCAGGGTGGCACCTGTGGCTCAAAGGAGTAGGGTGCCGGCCCCATATGCCAGAGGTGGTGGGTTCAAACCCAGCTCTGGCCAAAAACTGAAAAAAAAAAAAAAAAAAAAAAGGAAGTTTTCTAAAATTGCTCTCTGTATTAACTATAGTAGGTTTTTTTTTTATCAAAATCTTAATTGTTTTGCCTTTTTAATGGAAATTGACAATTTGGTAAAACTTATGAAAATACTAAGGGTCACAAATCGGTGATACAAACCTGAACAACATAAAACCAGAAATATCTGTACTACTGGATATTAAGAATTATAGACCTAGCATGATTAAAATGGTAGATAGTAACACAAAAATAAACAAAATAATAAAACAGAATGGAGAGTATAGAAACTGACACATACAGCAGATAGACACTTGATTTATGGCAGATGTTGCTCCACAGAGGAGCTAGAAAACTTTTATTTTCATCAATATAACAAAAAGCTTCATTTCCTATTTCACACCACACTCAAATGTCAAAGGTAAAATGAACTTTCCAGACGATAACATAGGAGAAATAAGTTGACTATTTTGAGTAGAAATAATTTCTTGAACAGGTCACCAACAAAAGCTCTGCCCAGGAAAGAAAAACTCAGGAAATAAATTAAACTAAAAATTAGGAATCTGTGTTCAACCAAGCAGTCCATTAAGAAAGCAGAAAAAGCCAAGCCACTGGGAAGATATTTCCAACACATGTAATTATCAAAAAGCTTAATAAGCAGATTATGTTAAGAACTAAAATCAACTTAAAAAAAAAAAAGACAAGCCAGCAGACCAATAGCCAAAAATAATACACAAATGTCTAATAGAAAACATGCTCAACTTCAGTCATGAGGGACAAGCCAGGTATAATGAGATGGCACTATACAATCATTAAACTCAATAAATTAAAAAACTGCTCCACCCCAAGTGTCGGTGAGCACGGGAAGCACCTTAAACTATCTGCCGTGCTGCTGGTCCAAGTGTAAACTGGTCTAGTCCCTACAGAAAACTGTCTGGCGGCACTGATTCAAAGTTGAACATGTGCAAACCCTATCATCCTACATTTCACCTCCAAGTACATACCAAATAAAAGTATGAATTAATGTGCACCAAAAGGCATGGATAACAAGGCCCATTCAGCATATTCATAAAAGCCCCAACTGGGGAAAACACAGGTGTCTACCAGACTTGAAATGGATAAATCGGTGGTGTATTTCTACAGCGGAATTCTGCGTGACAATGAAAACAATCCAACCACTGAGTCTTCCAACGGGGCAGATGAATCTCACAACGTAAGACTCTCTCACTGAAAGAAGTGAGACACAAGATACACCCTGCCTGGTTCAAAGAAAGGGAAAAGCTAAGGAACGTGTGTCTTTAGAAGCCAGGGCTAGTTACTCTGGATGAGAAGGAGAGTGAGCGGGAGAGAGAAGAGAAGCTTCCCAGGTGTTAACTGAGTTCCAGGGCTCCCTCTGGACCGTGTCTACAGGGAGACGGTCACTTCATTAATGCATCTCGCTGTGTCATTACTGTGCATACCCTTTTCTACAGGTATGATTTGCTTCAGTCAAAAAGTGTCTTTAACAAAAACTTAGTAAACGCCAGTCTAAAGATCTGAGCGTGGATAATTAGATCATGGGAAGATAAATTATTTAAATATTTATCAGACATAGTGAGACTCTGTCTCAAAAAAAAATAAATTGTGAAAGCAAAAAATGTCTAAGTAAGTATCAAGCACTAAGAGTCATCATTATAATAATTGTATTTTAGCTGCAAATTTGGAATTAAACTTGTGTCTTAAAAATGCAATCACAGGAAGAATGTGTGGATGGTTTGGCTCTCTGCTGTATCTCCCACAATGTCTTCCAGCTACTATGGGGGTAATATAGTCTAATGTTAAAAGTTGCCGGTTGCTGATTGGTTGACAGCTGCTAGACGCTGGGATACCTACCATCCATGTAACTGTGCAGCGCCGTGAGCATCGTCCCGTCTGGGGGCACGTAGGCAGAATAAGCCATTTCTTCCAACATGGGAGGAGACAGCCTGGAGGGTGGGACTGCTGTGACTGGGGCAGAGGAGGAGTGATTAGGGCTGACGTGTTTCTTGTGGCGTGCTCTACAATTCTGAAACCACACCTGCGTGGGGAGAGAAGCAAGGGGACTGGTCACACTCCAGCTCTGAGCTTGTTGCCAACTCAGTCTAAAAATGGACGCCACCCCATCACACTACCACACCAGCATAGTGTCAGTGTAAACACGCCTTTAAAACATTCTGCAAACAGCAAACATTTTATTCAGGTAATAGTAGTCACTGTTCTTGCTCAGATAATAGTTCTCTGGTGATTTATTTAAATACTGATGCTATGCTAAATTTGCATCTTCAAAAAAAAAAAAAAAAAGAGAGAGAGAGAAAAGAGAGGGAAAAATCAAGATTTCCAAAGAAGTCTTCTTTGTTTTTCCACTGGCATTCAGAATAACATACAAAGAAAACAGAAAAATCCCCGTGAATGAGAACTTTTGAAATAAAACCAAATCTACTAACCAGGTTCACAGACACCTGCTGGACTGACTTCAAATTCTTGTTCCAAACTAAAATCCCTACTGAGAATTCAGAGCTTTCTACCGCCCTCTTGATCCAGTTATTCCAGTGACATTTCCACCTGCTGAGTGCAATTTCTCTGACTACGTAGGCTAGTCCCTAAGAAGCATGTTAGGGTCAGGTCTGTAATAAGGAAAACACTGTAATGTTTAAGTAGAACTAAACACAAACACACCCCCTGGTGAAAGTGTTCACGAAGTGTAAAGTGCTGACCCTCCCGCCCACCATGCTGCCCTCTCCCCCACAGAGATGAGGGCACCTGACTCAGGCAAGTGAGGCTACACTGCCCAGGGTGCTTCCAGGTGCCTGTGTCAGAGGTCTCTACCATGGGATAAAACTTGACCACAGACGTTCCTCTATTAAAATAACACAGCACTTATTTGTCCTCACTCCAAACAGTTCTACCATGAGAAGAAAGAAAGGTGAAGGGATAAATACTTTAGGGAATTAAGGTAAGAACATGTTGGAACTGGGAGGCCAGGGAAGGTGAGGGGTAAGTCTCTGTCCCAGGCTGGTGGGCGGTCGTGATAGCACAAAGGCATCAAGACTGAGTAATGTTTCAAAATAGGGCTGTGTACATTGGATACTTTTTCTTCCATTCTTGAGATACTTTACTAAGAAGAACGTTTTCCAGCTCCATCCATGTAAACATGAAGGAGGTAACGTCTCCATCTTTCTTTATGGCTGCATAATATTCCATGGTGTACATATACCACATTGTACCCTGTGATTGCATTAATGGAAGCTGCGAAGAATTTGTAAGAAAAAGTTGGCTTGATTGTAAGGATAACACTCTGTTACTGGGACTTAAAAATCGAGGGCTGGCAAAATAAACTCAGGGATGAATACAAAAGGAATGATAGTCAATAATTGAATGGGGTATGCAGCCTTGAGCAGGTGGCTGAAAGCCAGCACCTAAAGGATGGACTTGGGCAATTATCAAGGAGAAGGGTGAGAGGTGCCTCCAGGCCCCATTCTCAGGGAATCAGACTCTAAGATACCTATTTGAAGACCACATACGCCATCCGTCATAGCTCTGCCCACAGGCTCTGTAACATGTGCCACTACTGTCACCAGCCTCACCCAACCAAGAGACGACCTATTCAGACATTTCTCAACTTGTACAGGGGAACTGCTGCTGCCACCTGCCTTTTCCTCTTATGATAAACAGAACACACCTACCCACAGCCCAGAGGGCGCTAGATAACCTAATACATGTTGGCTATACCGCACTATGATTCCCAGAGTTTCTCCAAAGTATCGTTTTATCTCCAATAACTTATATACTGAATGGAATCTACTTAGTGGTAAAACAATGAAAAATACTATCTTTGCATTTTTTTAACAAATGTCTTACTAAGCAAACTTACAGCCAGGAAGGGTGAGACTCCCCCTGTATCTGTTCACTGTTTTCCCTCAAAATTGGCTTGACCTCGTTTCCATATGAGAATTGAGGCCTAGTAATCTGAAGTGTTGTGCAAAGAGGTAACGATCACTAAGATCACAGTACTTGAGTTTTCCAAACTACAGTGAAGGGCTATTTAAATTTTACAAGCTACACATATGCATATATACAAACACTTCAAGTCTGGAAAAGAATAAACACCTCTGGTTCAGCCACCCAACTTAAGAAAGAAAATACATGCCCAGCGCGGAAATTGACCTTTTTTGCCTACTCAGTTTGATCTATGTCTTTCGTGGTTATTTGCTTTCATTCCTTAAACTTCTTTGAACTTTGAGTATTAACTAGAATCATTTCCCATTTTCCTGGTCTCGTTCTAACATCTTATGCTGCTGGCCACCTCTTTCTTGACCTCACCCCACCTTTTCAGCCTGCATGCTGCTTCTCCACCAATTATTTCCTTGTCTCTGGCTGTTTCTATGTCTATTTGAACAGTCTCTTAATCTACTCTCTCCCTAAAGTCCATTCCTCACTTTTTTACACTCTATGATTTCTTTTTAAAGGATCCTATCCTGGCTAGGTGTGGTGACTTGTGCCCGTCACTGTGGGAGGCTGAGATGGGAGGATCACTGTGGAAGGCTGAGGCCGGGTGTTCAAGACCAGCTTGAGCAACATAGTAACACCTCGTCTAAATTAGAAAATAAAGGATCTTATTCCATTTTATGATATTAGATCTCTTTGCTTGAGTCATGTTCATCCTTTCAAATATCTGTTCAGCTGCCCACTGCCACTATCACTGTGTCCTAAGCGCAGCAGGAAAGGAATTCCTCCTCTCAACTACCAGTCCAGCTTTCTGTGGACCTTCCTATTTCTGTCAATGGCAAAATTCCCATGGACACTTTGATTTCGAAATTTAAACTCCATAATTCTCTGCCTCCTCTTGGTTTCCCCAATATAGCCTCTAATCCCGTCTCTTATCTTTCTCACCTCTGTCACCTGCCATTAGTCCCTGGTCAGTAAAATGTCTCTCAAATGAATTCTAGGGTCACTGCCCCAGTCAAGTCTCTTAAAGAAAAAAATCACTACCTTGCTGGACATCCCCACTGTGCCGTTTACCTCTAGCTAGCCTCTCTCAACTCTGATTCTTCCAATGTACCAGCACTAACTCTTTTTTCCTAAACCCACAAATAGTGGCTTCTTTAGGAGAGCCCTCTGCATGTATAGCCCACTTCAACAATTTCATGGCCTGTAATTCCCAAACACAAATGCTATCGTCCAATAAATTTGCTTTATCTCATCACTCCTTAGCTTTGCTCACACCTCTCCCTCTTCCTGGATATTTAGCAAAGGCCATCAGCACTTCCCTCCATACACAGTCACAGAAAATGTTGAAAAAGCCCCTGGCCTCAGAGCCAGATTTAGCATGGAAGTGCAGTCATCTTCTAGCTTCAAGATCTCTGGGTTGCTGTGAGCACTGAATGAAGTAAGGTGTGCACAGGGGCAGCTGGCAAATGACAGCCCAGCCCAGCCCAAACCCTGATACTCATATCAGGTTTTAAAACACTGATGCAGAGTATGAGGAGACTTAAAACGGGAAACTCATGTTTTGACATTTCTGCACACAGACATGAATGAACACTCATGAGACCCAGAATTAGAAATTCTAGTTATCTCTTAATTCGCCTTTAAAATAATCACCTGTATCACACGTCTGCTCAAGCCTGTCCTTTCTGCCAGTTTCTGGAGGGTCTGTGCATCTGGGTTGTTGTCCTGAGCAAATTGTGCTTGCATAACCTGTTTTTTAAAAAATAGATATAATAGTAAATACCTAAAAACAAGCAGCTTCGTTGTCTTTTTGCATTTTGATTGAAAGAGAAATAAGACATGATGTGAACATAGTTGTATTTTCTTACTTGACATTCAGTGTGGGAAACATGTCTGAGCGAAAGATAATGAATAATCTGTAAATTGACACACACGTTGCTATGCAAAGAGCTTTACAAAACCCATTTCAACATCAAACCGTCTCTCCCAACTAATGCTGCTAAAACTAAGCTCACCTTTTCTTTCATTCTTAAAACTTAAAACTGAAATGCACAAATAGTATGAGTCTCATTTATAATTTTTTGTTCTGTTTTGTTAAAAACTGCCAGCACTAGAAAACTTAATGCAAAATAATAGCATGTTTATCCGCAACTTTTGCTGAGCTAAACAGGTTCAAAGCCCCCAATACAATTTTCATTACTCTGCAAATAACACGCAGCTCAACAGATGGATTCCACTTAACTGTACTGACTCCACCAGGGTTTGGAGCACTTGCTCTATGCAAAATAGCTAGTGTCTCATAAAGAGAAACCCACCAACCCACTGGTAAGAATTTTCAGGGCCTAAACCTTTATATATAATATGGGAAAAGCTCCCAGGTGACTCTGATGTAAATATTTTGATAAGAACCATTCAGCCTAGTGTGATGATATAGCAAGATATGAATCATCCGTCCCTAGTCTTAATTTCTTGGGAGAAAGATGTAGACATGCCGAGAACTACCTAAAGGTGATGCTAAACTCACCCTTATACTTGCCAGACATGGGGAGAATGGGAATTATAGCCAAATGTACTTTTATTTACAAAACATTCCTGACAACATTTTACAAAGAGGTGGTCAACATGTAGAAAATAATTTGTAAAATTTTGTCAGGACGCTTTTGTAAATAAAGGTACACTTAGCTATAATTTCCCCTTTTCTCTATGTACAGAGACTTCAGAGGCAAGTTTGGGGACACCCTCTATAATGCAATGTAAAGGAAAGAAGCGGGGGGCAGGGAGTGCAGAATAACAGCACAAGCCAAAAGCCTTGGATTCTCTCAGAAAAGAGAATCATCACGGGAATCAAGTCAGAAACGTGAACTTTATTACTGAAAGTCAACAGGGGAAGTATTACAGTTTGTGAGGAATGCTATCACAAAGGTTAAGGGAGGAAAGTTTGACATCCACTGTGATCGTGCTTGCAAGTGTGGGATGTGGGTCCCCAAGCTTCCTAAGGACCCCGAGGTCTGCTAGCCTAGACACCTTTCCCAGCAGGCAAAATTGAGTGCGTTCTCCACGACAGTCCCCTCACAGTTTTATCTTTAGTCACTGCACTCGTCACAGGGTAGCTAAATAATTTGTTTACAAATCCACTCGCCATAGCAGAATGTGAGTTCCTTGAGGTCAATGGACATCTGTCTATTCTTCTTATCCCTAGAGAAAACTGATCTCTTCTTCTTCCCTAGAGAGTGAACAAGCTGCGATGCTGAGAGTTTTTTTTTTTTTTTTTTTATAAAAGTCCATTTCAATAAAGATCTGAAGACAGTGTGGAGAAAATGGCCAATGTGTTTCAAGGAAACCTCTGAGGTTTACAAATTATATTGTCACAAGTTCTTTCTGATTAGGGACTCTTCTAGAATTAAGTATTCTTAGCTTCCTATCCAGCTACATTGTATCTCTATACTCACTATAAATAGAATATGGGTTTTTTTTTTCTTTAAAAAGGGCAGAACTGGCCTAAAAGTTTATGTCACTCAGTTCGCTTCATTCTTTCTTTCTTACCCCAAACGTGTTACGGTAATATCTCCCTATATAAATAGAGCTGTGTTTACATATAACTGGACACATAAGGTCCCAAAGAGAAAAAAGAATAAGCAAACTAATTATATCGTTGTTTTTAATGTTTGAAATAGAAAAGGCTAAACAGGTAATTGGGAATTTGTCAGGTCATTACTGATAATTTGTAAAACAAAACTAATATGCTTTCATAAATGCATGTATAATTCACAAGTTGAATAATGGAACAAAATTACATTTAATAAAGCAATTTCTAATTGAGGAAAAAAGCAAAACTTCAATCAATACCGGTCATTTAGAAAGTGGATATTGTAAAGGAAAAGTAAGATGTGTTTGCTGACCTTCCTATTAATAGTGCCTGTGTTTAGTCTCTCTCTCTCTCACTCACACACACACACACACACACACACACACACAAAAACACACGACCCTTTTAATTTCTCCTTAGCTTCACTATTCTCCAGTCACTAGCGCGGAAACCCACCCCACTCTGTTTCCAAGTTCTTTTCCAAGGAGTGAAACTCCGCAGGCACTCATTTTAAGGACAGGAGGTCTACCAGAAATGTCAGGAGTTGCATGGCAGCAGCTGACCAACTCAGTCTGAAAACAGACTGAAGCAGGAGCTAACTTTGGCACGTTTAATATTAATCGTTGTTGAGCAAGAGCTTCCAACTATAATAAGCAAACCATCATATTGACAGGAACTTCTTCAATGTATTTCAAATTTGTCACATTTATAGAACTGATATCTGTTAACACATCCTCTGAGTCCTAAGTTATTTTTTTCTTCCAATTAGTTTATAAAGAAGAATTTTGGAAAGTTATTTATTTGTGCTAATTGAACGCTCCTCGGTTTGAAACAGCTACCGAAGAGGCAGTCTTGACTTACTCACTGGTCACCCGGAATATTTTATTATTTTCCTAAATTCAAGCTCCACTTGAATATATTTGGCATTCTAAAAGGTGGGACAGTTTGAGAAGAAGGTTACATTGCCTCCTATAATAGTGGGTCTGACTAAAATAAATGAATTCATTTAAAAAAAAATCTATAGCTCTCCCAAATTCCTAAAGAACCACTTGAGGATAATTCTTATAGCTTATTTGTTTCAGCCAGCTCTGGCAGAAGATAAATGCTGATAAATAGTGAATAAATGAGAATATGCTTTGAAAGCACATTACTTAATGCTTTTATTTTTTTAAAACTTAAGATTCTGATATACATTGTTAAAAACTTATGGTTCAGATCACCTTTCCACACCATAATGCACAGCTTAAATATTTCATGCATGTTTTCAATTTAAAAACATAATGCTATTTACAAGATACAGAATTTCACTCTTTCATTTTAACTACTGCTGCTTCCATTAAGTGGAGTTTTGTTAAGGCATAATTCCACTCATGGTCTCCTAGACGTCCAAGCAAAATGAAAAGCAGAGGTTTGGTGAGAAGGGTCTAGGTCTCTTCTCTGGCATTCCCTTGGTGGTCTACCTTGAGGGGAGTTCCTGTACCTGTTGGATGTGGCTAATTTACATCTAGAAATTATTCTAAAAATTGAAGGAGATAATATAGATAAAATGCCTGACACAGGACTTAGCACACAGAGAACCCCCTCCCCAAATATCATTCCTTTTTAATCTATCTATAACGATCTTTTCATAGGCAGCATAACAACCTTTGGTTCCTAATTTTCAATTAGAATTTTAATAATTTTTCCAGCAAATGTCAGTTATCAACCTTGTAATTATTACCGCCAGCCTATTTAAAAAATAGACTATACAGGGTGGACATAAATTTCGTGTACAATTTCATGTTACAACTATTTTAAACCGCACACAAACTTTATGTCCACCCTGTATTTCTATTAGAGATTCTATTCTAACCCAGGCACCTGTTAGCGGCTGAGCCATTTTCGAGGTCTCCCCCCAAGTACTCACATCTTCTAACTTGGGGCATTGTGTGATGTTTATTACAACCCAGCGAAGCACCCAGAAAACAAGGTTCAATCAGAAATACATATTTCTCTCAATTGCCTTATACTTCATTTATTACTTAATGACCATATACTTTATACCTAAATTAAGAAATCCAAAAACAATCATCTATTTGGAAAAACATTTAGAATGAATCTAGATTTTAATGCTAGAGTATTTTCCAATACCAACTTCCCTTGGAATATTTGTGTCACATCAAGGTTTCTTTCCTAGTCCTTCTCAAAATAAAAATTCTCTTTTGAAACATTTTATTGTATCCATTTTAAATACTGGCAGATTTCAGGATGCATGCTAGGTTTCAAAAGTTTCTTTCATTCATTTTTTTTTTAACACTGCTAACACTGTAACCTTTAAAGTCTGAGCTAAAATGGATACTATGTGTACAGCACCCACCATCACAAGGTAGATGGTCCATAAACATTACTTTACCTTAATATAAAACAAATACCTCCCCAACAGTAATCTTTTAGAAAATGTGATTTCATAATCTGCAAAAGGGCAAGAATCATTCCATGTATAGACTTAAATATAAAGCAAGGAATAATTATTTTCTTGTCAATGTGCATAAATTAAATTTATGACAATTATATTTAAGGTAACTAAGCTGAAAAGAATCCCTCCCTTTTCAGGGACATAATCTTAAGCATCAAATTATAGAATGACGCCTACTACTCCCTTTATAAACAAGAAAGGGTCTGCTGAGTTACAGTCAACCAGTAGTTTCTTGTTTACATTAAGGCGTTTTGATTATTTTCTACTCAAAAACTACACAACCTTGTCCATTAAAAACCTGTGGCAGTCTGATTGAAAAATAACTAATACATCAGTATCCCCTAGACTCTCATATTCTTTCTTTTCAGTGTGTCAAAATATTTCGCCCTCCACTGTAACCACATATAATACTACAAAGGCCTAGGTTAGAATATTATCAGCAAATTAAGACAGAACAATATTTAGTTTCCACCTTGATGTTGACACCAACAGATCCCAGGGAAACCGAGTTTGAATGACTTTCTCACGTCATATCACAGGGTTGGAAATACTGACAAACATTTTAGGGCAAAAAGTATGTTTTCATAAATTCACCAAGTTAGTTTTTATAAAAACAGACTTAACTTTTTAGTAAACATAAAAATCTTTTTCAGCAGCATGGATATTGCTTTGGGCTTTAGGGTTTTGTTTACACATTGGTTTGTCTGGGTGGGGAAAACTTCAAATTCATGAATTCAGCGTCACGTCTACCTGCAGCTGGTCTGCTGTGAAGCTGGTCCGAGCTCTTTTTGCTGGTTTTGGATGATTGACATCTTGCTCTGTGAGGAGGGCGCCTTCCACACTAATCCCATTACCTGCATTTAGAAAACATATCAGACACATGGGGAGCGCAAACGAGTCCACCCATCGTACAGTAACAGGTTGCTGGCATGACTTCTCTCGTTGTGAAACTATATGCGACTTCTGGATTGCAAAATCCCTTCGATTTTAAAACGTACTACAAATATACTCCACAATGTTCTCCTCCTAGGCTTGTATACTGAGTGAAAAGTATAAAAAGTTAGAAGTGTGCATCCAAGGCCCATCCTTAAGAAGGCAAGTACAGGGGAACAATTATACACCAGGGCTCTCCCTGGGAGCAGACGGAGACCATCACTCGCAGTGGAGTACACGATGGGTTTTACCACGACTACATGTTATATAAAATAATGCATTAAGACGAGCTCGGAGAAAGCCATTTTTATTCCTGTATTCCCTTCCTGAAGGACTCAAAAGTATTTCAGTCTATACTTACCATTTTCTACTTCTCTTTTTAAATTATCCAGCATGCAGTCGTAATGCACTCTGCAGAGGACTTTCTCTTCCACCAAAGCAAACTCTTCTCCTGTGGAAAGTTGCCTTTTGCAGGAAAAGCAAGCAAAGCAGGCCAAGTGGTAGACATTGCCCTTGGCTCTCCGGACCCAGTCAGTAGAATGGATATGCCTCCCACATCGAGAGCAGCGAGTGCCATACCTTCTACGGTAAGTAGAGGGGAGGAGGGAAACGTTAACGCTCGGTGAGATGATCATCAGTCTACGATCAAACTAACACATGATGTTACTCCATTGAAAAGTACTTACATATCTTCAAAATGAAACAGGAATTATTTTTCTAAACGTCAATATAATAAGCAACATGACTTGAGATAGGTTTGAGTTGCGACTCTGTTTATAGAAAAACTTCTCCTTCTTCCTCAGAAAGAAGATTGAGTTTTTGTTTTAAAATGAGTGAAAGATTTCAATATCCCTTTTGTTGTATCAAATATCGGTGCCTTTATAAATTTACTTAGAGACTCAAGATAAACACACGGTCTCTGGATTAAAAACACACAAGTACAAAAGGAGACCGACAGAAGAGATAAGTCGTGACTTCTTAAAAGTGAGCTGATTAGAAAACATTTAAACAATTTTTAGAGTGTTAAAACATTTTAATATTTAAAATTGAAATTATCAAAGAACGAGTAGGACAGACTTTCTTTTTCTTTTATTTTTACATATACATGTATTTATTAGGTTTCCACCTCTTGCCTTCACAAAATTAAAAAGGCTTAAAATTTAACAACCATAACAATGTTTAAGATAAGGACTAGAAGCAAAAACCTCATAAAGAAAGAAGATAAATATATTCAGAAAAGAAATCAGACAATTGCTACAACGAAGTATTAAACAACAACAATAATAGTAACACAAAGAAAGTAACATTTGCATTGTCAAATAGAATAGACATCCTTCGCCCTAGTTGGGTAAGGAAGGTAGATTCAGAAATGTTTCCTTTGATGAAGAAGCTATGGCCTTAGTATCCACAGGAGGGAAGAAAGAGCACCTAAAACTTTCAGACACATAGCTGGACTGTAAATGCAGGACAACCTTAAAAAATACCAAAGCAAGATGTAAATGTTCCTTTTTTATTCCAGCGTGAGTGAGTGACGAGACACTATTTGTTATGTCTCCTGGGTAGCAATCCCAGTCTTCACTTGGCACGCCCAGATCACACTCTGTGAGTGACTGGATGTGTCTCTACCTAGTCACTGATACATACATCTTTATAAGTATTGCCAGTTTGTTCTAATTCTGAAAAACTGAATTCTAAAAATAAATTTCAGAATTATAATAGATGACAATAAATTCAGAATGTCAGAATTATAATAGATGATACTATTTTTCAAACATTCTAAAGAACTTTCAATAAATCTTTAAAAACAAAACCTTCCCCAGGGCTCTAAGTTACCATACACAACTAAGACTGGCCTATCCCATGTACAGGAGAAACAAACTTTTACTATTGTTGAAGAAATAGATGGTAAAAATCATGAGAAACAGACATTTTGGGCAATTATAAAATTCCGTGATTTTACCAAATAAAGAACTCTGGGTTTCATGAACGACTTTAAATTACCTACCAATTTTTTTTCAAGTCAATCACTAAATTGTCTGAAATTGTATTTAGAAATGAAGCATAAACAACATAATATCACAAACTTCATTGTACGATATCAATTTCCCCATTTTTAAAATGGACTTTGTTTCAAGTAAAAATACTGTAATTTTTTAAAGTCATGCTTAAAAATTATTTCAATTTGTAGGCAGTTACTTTAAAAGAAGTATCTTAAAAAGAATTATATTCTAGAAGCAATCGTACATTTAAACAATTATAAAGAGATCTCACAGAGAAAATTTTATATTTAATATTGAATGCAAATATTTCACAAACTACAGGTTGAACATAGAACAGACAAGGTTTGGAGAACAGAATAATTAGATTTGGTGTATTTCTGAAGCCAGGATGATCAATTCTTCTGCATATAGTATTGTTTAGCATATTACATGAATGCCAAACTCCTACCATTTTATTGGTGCATGACTACAAATAATTCTATGGTACATTGGTAAATGCATGACAAAATCTTGATTTTTTCCCCCCATAATGATTTTATTTCATCTAACCACTCCCCTAAACAGGGACTTTGTTATAAGAAGTCACTGTGTATTTTATACTTTCTATCTGTGCTCAGCAAAGAAGGTTCCCTGTTTTCATGCCTAACGTTTTTGTTCCCAAAGTGAAAACACTATTTAAAATTAATTTTTGTATACCAAATTCATAAAGGAGTTAAACATGCATTTTTTGTTTTAATGCTCATTATACCTCAATAAATATGGAAGCATACTCATTTTGAAATCTATTGTGTAAGAAAAACTGAGCCTCAATACACAATATTGAGCAAGAAAAAGCCTATCACAAAATTCTTTATGTATAATAATTTCTCAATATGTCTACTGAGAAAAAGCTTCATGCATACCTGAAATAATCAAGTTTGCAGAAAATGTCCTTGTCTTTAATATAACAGCTGGTGTGCCTTCCTAAGGAGGTTCTGCATACACTGCAGGACAGACACCGGACATGCCAGCACAGGTCATTCACCTGTGAAGGGACAGGGGCAGGTTGAGACGCCATTCTAACACCATGCTTAACAGCAGCACTCATTGGTTTTGCAAATCAGGCAATTTAAAAAACTGGCCTCTTAATAACTTAATACATGCTCTGAATATTTTCATCAAAAAGGTGTCATTCATATAAATAGCATCTGGACACATTCTCTTTCAGATCTCAATCAGAAAAAAATACACTAGTATATGCTATATTTTGTATTTGTATTTTTTCAATTCCTTTGAATAATTCACACTGTTTTTTCTTTCTTTCCTAAATTGACCCTTTATGAACACAGGGACAATTTTGGTCACTTAGAAGTCATATGTGCGAGTTTGGTTTTGTTTTGAGACAAATTCTTTCCACCATAAAACCTGGTAGTTTAAGTAATTAAGACAACTTCTCAACCTACCTTCTGGCTAAACAATTCTAAACTGTATACCCACTGAAGAAAGCAAAAAAGAAAGTGGAAAGCATCCTTGTAAGATACTTACCCCCCTGAGGAAGCTAGGCAAGCCATTTCCCTTACAAAACAGAAATTGCTAAGGTAGATTTAAACGTTGATATGACAGAAGCCCAGGCTCCCTCCTAACATTAAACAGCTGTACAGAAACAATAGAAGCACAAGCAGAGCATATTGGTAAACCTACTTACTCATTCGGCTACAGGAGAAAAAAATAAATCTGATTATAATCAGTTGTAAAAAGGTACCCAAGCATTATTGTCCATTTATACTGCCAGTAGTAAAGCATAAGATGGTGTTTAATAAGGCACAGCCCTTCATGCTTTATGAATCACAGAGTTACATATTGCCAATTCAGGGAACACATAAATCATAATTACTCTCACTTTCACTGTTGCCCTCATCCTGGAACATCCTATAAGTACCATAACGTTAGCTTTAGAATTTGAAGCTATGTGTTAGATGAACTGGCCTGAAATGCAGGCAAAGTTTTCCCTTGTTAAACAGACACAGGAATTAGGTTTGTGTTTAAACCCCATGTAAAAGATTAGCAGTACATGAAAACACCAGCTACATCCTACAAATGGATCTGATGACTAAAACAGGAACATAAATGACTGTGAGATAAGACTCTTGCTACAGTATTTCACAGCAAAGACTATCTCCCCAGCAATTCTTCACAGTAGAACTGCTATTCAACACGTTTTCCCGTGATAGGAACTATGTTAGTACTTCAAAGCTGAGAAGTAGTTTTTCTGGCCTCTAATTACAGTTACGCGCCTCTTTCCAAAACGCTAATCAGAGTCTCTCTTCTTTTTTGAATTTAAAAAA
>NW_003852405.1:30809412-30812469 GCF_000181295.1 Otolemur garnettii
TGGAATAAAAATATCAATTATGTCCCAGAAATAAAGGTATGTCCTTATTTTTTTTTCCCTAAAAGGGGCCCAACTAGATAAAGTTCAGAAGCATAGGCTTCCTTGAGGATTCCACTGCTCCTGCCTTACCCAGGTTTTTGTTTTGTTTTTAAAGGCAAAGCTTTAGGGCAGGCCCCACACTCTCTTTTACAGCCAGACTTAATGCCTGGTTTGCCACCTTTCCTCCAAGTTCACTTTGCCCTTCCACCCCCTGCCCCAAGCTGCTCTCTTCCATTTATTTGCCAAGAAGTAAAGTAAGATGAACAGAAGATTCTGGAGACTACAAACCTGGTACCGGCTGGTATTGACCCCATCTGCATATTCCTAAACATATAAATCAGACCAAGCCAGCACAACTACCCAAAGAACAGGGCTCTGAAGTGTTAGATGAGGCAAGAGAGGTTTCTAACTCCTCTCCTGCTTTCATTCTGTCTCCATTTTACCCACTCCACAAGACGTGGGTGTTTTTCCACATTAGTTATATCTGCCAATGCTATTTCTGTACTAGGTGCTCAGTCTAACTATATTCTATTATTGTTTCAAGTTTAATTTAAAATTTTCTGGAAGAATAATAAAATAATTGAGAACTTGGGCTTTTTATATAATCACGATATTAAACTTTAGTTAGAATTCACATACTGATATGTTCAAGAAATAGTGCAATTAAGACCATACATAGAAGACTTCTCTGGGGGGGGTTTCTGTCCTATTACAGAGGAATGCTTTATATGACTCCCTAAAATAACTTAGATATTTCATACAATACAAACATATGTAATATGTAAATGTATTTTAATACATACAAGATTAACACTAGGAACCGTTACCCATTGGAGGTGTGTTAAGTGTTACTTCATCATAAACTTTTCTATATCTTCTGTTAGGAACTGTTAAAGCCTCCATTGAGCTACTCAGAAACATTCTTAAGGATTATGCTGATTATTAAGAGGACTCATTAAAAATAAGGTAGTTTTAATCCAAAAGACGTTTCAGTTATCCAAAAAGGCTCAAGATTAGCAACCTTGAAAGTGAAAGCTCAAGCATGAAGATTTACAAATAAAGCTGTGTTAATTTGCCAGCTTTAAGAATCAATCACTAAGTAACAGTCATTTTTTAGTGTTTTCACGGTTGGATGTCACCTATAGAGTATTATTCCCATTTTACAGATGAAGCAGCTTTGCGTATTGAGGTAAAAACTTGAAGAAACCCACCAACTGGATTTTGAACACATACTCTAATTAATCCTTCTGAGAACCTAAGTGGTGCTGAGAGAGAATAAAAAGTGAACTGATTTGCAACTAATTCAGTGTAGGAGGAACTATTATTTTAAATAGTGGTTTTAAAACACGATTTAAGTTGAAGACCTATGGTATTAGAATGAAGATACATGGGCCCATGATCCTGTCTGCAATACACGAGTTAACTGTGGCCTGCCAGAATTTGTATTCCAAAATCCCCCCACCATATTTTAAGTGAAAATAAAACAAATTAAGACAGACAGTCAATTCTCAAACCACCACTTGAAACACTTCATTCCAGCCTTGTGTGTCTAACTTTACATCAATTTCCATTTTTTGCCCAAGCACTAGACAAGACATAACTGTGTTGGGTGGCCTTAGAGCAGAAAGACATTGAAATGTTTTATTTAAATGCTCCCGTGAACTTTTACTTTGGAAAATTCTCAGGTAAGTGTAAATAAGTATAAGACTATATTTTAAAATATCTGTCCATAAAAGATCCTTTAACGCACTTCACGACGGTGGCTCTCAGCAAGAGACACTGCGAAGGGGAGTCGGAACAGACTGAACTAAAATTCTTCTAAGCAGGCAATGGCTTGGGGGTCATTAGCATGGAGGGACCTGTCCACTTGCAGGGAACAAAGACTTTCAAGAAGGTAATAATCCCAGCGAGGCTCAGTTTTTAAAAAGCTGTTTAAGAAAAGTAATAAGTAAGTTCCTGTCTCTGAATGGGTAAGGGTTTCTCCACTTCGCTTCCTCCACAAGCTGCTGGCTGACTGAAAATCCATCTACCCCAGTCCCGGACTCGGCACTTCCAGACCACGATGTGTCACACATAAGCTGTTTTGCAGCAACATAGAAGAGGCTAAGATTTCTTCTCACACTTTATCCCACCGCATGAGTTGCCCCAGAATGGGATGACTTGCAGAGAAAGCCCACAAACTCCATCCAAATCTCGGTGGAAAGGGAGGTGGTGGGTACATCTCTACGTCCCAGCGCTCCCTCGCTGACCCTGAGCCCGCGTGGCCCCGTCCTACCTTGAGAAGGTATTTGTCCACGATCTCCAGGCCGCAGCTGTTGCACACACACTTGCCAGGGGGGCAGCCGGAGCCCGAGGCCATGGACTGGGGCGAGGACGACGGGGACAGAGGGGCAGAGGAGGAACAGGAGTCCTCGTCCCCCGCTCCCTCGGGGCTCACCTGCAGGAAGCCGCAAGGCGCAGACGGTTCTAGACCCCTCATCTTCTTCGCATTCCCCCCACCCACGGGGGCACCCCCACCGCCTCCCTTCTCTTCCTCCTGGCACCCCTCCTCCCCCCACGTGCTTCTTAAGGTGTCGCCTCTCTCCCTCTCCTCCGTGTCCAATCTTTGGCCACGCACCCCCTTTGGCTGCGGACCGAGACTGGGGGGACCCAAGGTCCTGCCCGCCTCGCAGGCTAGCTCAGTTCGCCACCCGTTCCCCGAGGGACCAGCCGGGCCCGGGACAGAGCGGCTGGACAGCGGTCCTCTGTCGCGCCGCACCTCCCCACGGCCCGTCTGGCGGGGCCCGGGGCCCTCCGCACTTACCAGTCCCTCTTCCCCTGCGCCTTTCCGAGTCCTCCGGGTCGCCAGGGCTGCGGTCCGTCCGCACTCCTCCGACATGGGCCCCCGGCACTGCGCGGCGAGAGCGGGCACGACGGGGAGACAGACACAGACAGCGGAAGTTCAGAGCGGGTAGCGCGGGCCGAGCCCGGCCCCCGGGCGCTTTAATGAAGGCCCCGGGCGCGCCGGGCGGCTCGTGC
>NW_003852405.1:30812982-30815164 GCF_000181295.1 Otolemur garnettii
ATTAAACCGAGCCAGCAGCTCTTTCGTAAACTTACAGCAATTAGAGTCGCAAGCGATTTACACTCGTTTCTTTAAGGTGTAAATTGCCACTTAGTGCTCAGTAAGTCAACATTTGAGCTCCTAAAGGATTATTTTTAGCCAGCGCGAAAAGCGGGTCGAATAATGGAAAATAACCAGCTGAATTTAATTTGTGCCATTAAAAGGACTCACCCAATCTCGGTCAAAATGTTTTAAGCAACATCGCGCACTACTTAAGCGTTTCCAAGTCTTTGCCGGAGTTTTGTTCCGAAACGAAAATGCAGGCTTTCTCGGCCGGCCTCGGCGTCTGAGAACTCGAGCCTGGGGGCGGGCGGGCACCCCGAACGCGCGCTGCCCGCTCCTCGCCATTTCTAACTTCGTCTCCCTCCCCCCAAGCCCCGGGGAGTGCCCAGAGAGCCACCAGCCCAGCCTGGGGGTCTCCGGGACCCTCTGCCGGACTCTGCCTTTCCGGTCGCTTTCTAGGAGGGAAGCCGAGGGGCTCCCCCGCCGCAGCGCCCTCTCGCGCGCTGAGTTTAGCAGAAAAGCTCCAAGCGCGCTGGATCTTCCCAGCCAGCGTGGGAGCAAAGTCAGCGGCGCCGATGCGGGTCCCACGGGGGCCTCCTAACGCGCTGCAGATGGTTTTCAAACTAACAACGCAGGGCACCCGAGAGCCCTGACTCCCGCGTGAGGGGCGAGCTTGTCAGGACCCCCAGACCGTGTAATTCGTTTTGTAGCCTAAGGTTTGCTTCTTTGGGTATTTTAAGTAAAAGGCTCTCCAGGCTCGCGCTGGAATCCCCGAGGCCTTTCCCCAATCCGGTCTCCCAGGACGTCGCCGAGGGCCCGCGGCAGCGCGCTGTGTCCTGCGGCCAGACGTGCGCCCTGTGGCCGGCAAGTGTCCGCGTGGGGAGCAGGGTCTCCGGCTCCACCCGACAGTCGCCCAGTCCTCCCGACCCCTCTACCAACCGCCACGAACGTCACGGGAAATAAACAAAAGCGCGACTCACATGGATGTACGAGCGCCTTAGGCTCGGGGCTTCCTCTCCCAAATTACAGGCTCCATGCCTCAGGTTAAGTGAGCTTTGGGGAGGGAGGGCAAATGATTACTGACTAAAGCTACTACGTAATAAAAAAAAATTGCCAGGTCTAAAGATGAGGCCGCTACAGGTAGTTTCTGAACCTCGTTTTGAAGCCCAAACAACTCGAATTTCAAGGACACTCTGATTCAGCTGGTCTGGCCAGGCCATCGGCTTGCTCACCTTCGCGGGGGAAACTGCCAGCTCCGGCACGTCCTTGTCTTCTAGTTTACACACAAACATCTGATCGCTCTTCCAATACATGGCACTGTTAGGGCTTCGTATCACATACCAACTCCGGAGGGTCAGAGGCTGTCCGTATCTGCCGATCTCCCCCCCTCCTCCGCCCCAATGCACTAATGGGAGCTGACACCGGGAGGGACGAGGGTGCTACAAGTGTGTCTTCGGCCAAACAGGCCACTGTGGCCGTGACCATTCTCTGACGGGCTCTCTTCTTCCCCAACTTCACTCAGGTCTGTCCTTTCAGGAAAAGAAAAAAAAAAAAGTTTTGTTTTCCAGAGGGTGGGACCTTACATAGAGGGAGGAGGTGTGGGGGAAAGTGTTTTCCTGGAGGAATAGCTTCACCTCCTTAAGGAAAGCCCGCCTTCTCTACATGTTAAGATTTTATCAGGACGGCCAACTTACTCCAGGTTTATTATTAAAGGGAAAAGAAAAAAAAATTGGGGATGGCCTGTTAACTTGACTTTTTAAAATGTCTGCTCTCTGCATTTGCCATGACTTTTAAATTCTCGCTCCCCAACCAAAACCTAAACAAAGATTCAGGTTACATCTCTTTCTGCAGCAAGCATGAGGGGAAGGGAGGTCTGGGTGACTTGAACGTTTTAGTCATCTCTTGAAACGCAGCTCTTCAGTCTAGCAGAGGAACCACTCGCTGGCAGCCTGGGGGCTGACTTATCTAGTGGTTCCTGCTCCCTTTGCGAAAAGTTTTCTCATTAAGATAAAGAAGGAACATCTGAGGAACACAAACGCTTATGATTTGCGACTAGATTTGAAATCAAGGCTGCAAGAAAGATAAAAGTACGTTGCTAATGAGCGTGGCCCTTTTTAACAATGAAAATACTTTGCAGCAT
>NW_003852405.1:30815625-30817964 GCF_000181295.1 Otolemur garnettii
ATAGACTCCTGTATAAAGGTCCGGGCAGAGTAACTAGTGCATATTTAGTTTTAAGTCAATTGCATTTTTCTCCCATAAACACTAGGTCCTCAGAATATTTTCCTATGGCCAATGTTTTCCTTTTCGGGCAGCTGAGCACACGCTAATATTAGACATCCCCCCTTAGGTCCTCTCGGGGAGACCTCGTTTAAATTCACCCAGTGGAGGAAGGGGGACGCAATAATTCATCTGTGCCCTTAGAAAATTGAAAGCTTGGGGTGAGCTGACTTTTCAAAAAGCTAACTTGTGCGTGGGAACCAGAGAGACGTGTGTTTTTCATCAAGTGCAAAACTCAGTATTTTGGGGGGAAAATTCACATAATGCGTTTTCCATGAAATAGCTTCGTTCTCGAGATGGCTCTTCCGAACGGAAAGCAAGAGTCCTGCAGAGGGTTGGAGCCATCAGGCGGTGTGCAGAGCAGTATTTCATTGAAAGGGGACTGAAAAAGAAAGATCCAGTTTGGAGATTTAATTACAGTTCTTTCTGTTAGAGTTTGCAAAGTGGATCTGGGATACTACTTGGCTATTATCCAGGAGAATTTATCTCTAGGTCATTTGGAGATCCCGAGAGCCGCTAGAGCTGTTTGGGGAAGCAGGGCGGGGGCACCGGCGTTTATGGGGCCTTCCCTCCCACCCTCGCCTAATCAGGCGGCTCTCAATCAGGTTTTCAAAATACTAATCTTGATCTAAGAGCTCCTATCTCTGCGTAAGTGGGGGAAATGGTACATTTTTAGAGGCTTCTGGTCTTTGGGAAGAAGAATGGTCGTCAGATGAGAGCGGAAGACCTGAAACCCTGGTCTGGCGTAGCTTCACTGCAGACGCGTGGCAGGACGCAGACGTCCGCGGTGCAGTCGCTCGCACCCAGCCTCGCCCAACAGGCCTCTGGGCGGTGAGTCAATTTCCGTGTCTTGGGCCTTATAAGCCTTTGGCTGAAGTTCGCGTGTGTAGGTGGGAAGAGGGGGTGTGCAAGTATTTGCTGTGGAAGTCTAGGCTGAGCGCCTCCCCGCAAGCAAGGGAAAGTTCGCCGGTTGTGTGCAGACTACCACTTGCCACTTTAGGTGCTTGGGCTAAAATCAGAAAGGTTTTTGTTTTTTTCCTCCTCCTTTGTATGAGTGTTTTAGCCCTAACGCCAATTGATTCCGATTTTAAACGTAGTGAGACAGACCAAAAAACCGTCTAGTTTGTCTCCAGGTGGGAAAGCAATCACTCGCGTTGTGACGGTTCCTAGCTACTAAACTGAAATGAAAATCAGAGAGACAGGTCCACCCAGGGCAACCACCCGCACCCCTGGATCACGGGGCTTTTTGTAAGGGAGGGCGGGAAGACAGTCTTAGCCTCTTTGGAGTGAAACCTATCTTGGGCAGCAGCCGCCTCTGAGCAAGTTGGGACGTGCACAGTAAATACCTCTAAACCCCCAGGAGGCAGGGAAGGGGTCTGGATCCCACGGCGCCCGACCTTGATTGGAGGTCCAGGTCTGGAGAGAGGGAACACCAACCCGCCCTGACCCCCACAGCTTCCACTCACCGCGAAGAGCTGCCTAATTGGGCTGTGAGCAGCTGCAAAATTTGTAATCGCCTAATAAGCCTTCCACTTCGGTAATTCTTATCAAAAGGCATAAAACTGACATTTTCACACTCAGTTCTCACCGCAGGCGCCTTGATAAACATCCTTCATCAGTGGGATGAAATTAAGCCCGCATTGATAGAGGTCTCAGCAACTCGATATTTAAAAGCAATAGATCCGAATTAGCAAATTATAACTTGAAGTAGGGAAGTCCCCACCAACTTGACTATGGTACCCTTTGCCGCTGAGCTCTTCGCGGTGAGTAAACCACATGTTGGAGGAAACTTAACCTGGAGGTTCTGCGGTGCTCGGGCAATCTCCGCAGTCAGTCCCGGCTCCCTGAATTGCCTCTTGCTCCGGCTCCCAGCGCTCCGGTCACCTGCAAGGGCTTGTCGGGGTCAGGCCTGTGGAGACCGGGGCGAGGCACAGCAGCGGCGGGGAGAAAATGAGGTCAAATGAGGCGCATCCCGGACTCGGGGCCTGCGGGCGCGGCAGAGCCAGCGCTCTGCCCTCGCTTTCCGGGGCCAGGGACTCACAGCGAGCCCAGAACTCACAGGAGGCGGTGGCGGTGTGGTGTGTGTGGGGGGGGGGTCACACTTGGCCTCAGGGATAGATATTTTTCTCATAGCAATAAAAATGATCAAGTGAAATGGTTTCTATATTGGTGGTGTTTCCTCCTACCGTCTACAGTTTATTTATGTGGATGTCTGTGAAATGGTTTCCTTGGTAACCAAGGGA
>NW_003852405.1:30817984-30818349 GCF_000181295.1 Otolemur garnettii
GGGGCGAGGGGATGTCGACGCTTGTTAGAAGGTGCAGCTTCTGACTGATTCTGTGACGACTGCTTAGAGCCTTGGAGGCGAAAACAGACAAAACTACTCTGAAACGGCAGTTGTCACACTTGGTTCAAGATTAGAAAAGGGTGGCTTTGGATTTCTACCCACTTTCTAACCATTCTTAATATTTGTCTGGAAAGCGACTGAAGGAGATAGCTTCTAGGGACTTTCCACGAATTCGCGCTGCTCAGCAACCGCGTAACCTCCCAGAGGTAAGCAGAGCTGGATTGCGCGCACCCAGGGACCCAACTGTCCCCAACTCCTCCTTAGACCTTGTCATTCCCTGTTTAATCATGCCAGTGGAGGTCGCC
>NW_003852405.1:30818835-30822469 GCF_000181295.1 Otolemur garnettii
GGGGCAGTCTGGGAGCCTCCGGGCTAAACGCTCGGGCGCGAACGCAAAAGGCCATTACAACGTTAACTCCTCGTGACATTTCCAAGCGGACAATCTCGCTTTAAGCCCGCCTGTGGGTCGAATCTGCCGGTTGTACTTGCATTTTTCCTGCTTTAGAGCAAGCAACAAAGCAGCTCCAACAGAAACCTGAACCCGCGTCTACAGAAGGGTCAACGTACAAGGCGGAGAGAAAAAGAACTTCTGTCTAACCGCCTCACGGTACACCCGGTTTCCCTGCCCGTCCCAGTCACATCAGGGGGATCTAGCCCGGAGCTCACTCATCTGGAAGGAGGAAGGACCCCAAACCCTGTAGGCTCCTCCTCTCTTTCTGCATCCCTCCGACCCCCCACCCCCCAGGCCCCGTTCCCCAGGGATCTCTGAAAACTGAACCTAAACCAGGCCAGGGTGGCTGGAAAGCCGAATTTGATCTCAATGCAAGAATGCCCGCAGCATTCTTCTTCTGCGCAGGGATGAGGTTGTGATAAGGGGACGGCAGTGCTGGTCCGCGGCGTGAGCGCCCACAGGAGCTGGGCCAACCTGTCCACAAGTTCTGGTGTCAGCTTCTGCTTCTTCCCTGTAATACGTCCACTACCCCTTCCTGTTACTGTTTATCCGATGTATAGTATTTCAGTATTTTTGTAGAATGATGCTTTTACAAAAAATAAAAAACAAGACAAAAGTTATTTTTTAAAAAAAGTTTGTAACTTCATGTGGATTTCTGCTACAGGACACTGGTCCTGCAACTGTGCGGTCTTCTCTCCCTTTCCTATCTTTCTATCCCCTCCCCCTTCCTTCCTTTCTTTGTCCTTCTTTCGGGAGAGTTGAAGGTTTAAGACCTCAACAACCTGTTATTTATTATAGTAAGGCATGAGATTTGAAATTAGACCTGTAAAGGAATTTTGAGCAATCGGATTTTTTAATACATTGGTTTTCTCATTTGTACAACAGAGATGACGTCACTTAGAAATTGCCATAAAAAGCCCAGTGATGTTGAAACACGGGTTCCTCAGCGCAGGGGATTCTCAATGGCTGCACTCCCGCGACCTTGTTCCCTCCCCTAGAGAGGTCTGGGTGTAGAGGAGTCTGCAAGGGCCTAGTTCCTCCAAGTAAAGAGGCTTCACTGATGCTCTTCTGCTCTGATCAATCTCCAGTCCAATTGACCTATGCAGGGGTCACCAGATTCAGTAGTGATGCCAGAAGCACCTTCCTGGGCTGAAGAGACCGGAGAAAAGGGCACAGCCTGGGGCCACCTCTATCTTGACATCTTAGCCCAAGGATGCACAAAAACACTTTCCTCCTCCTTTTTCACTGGTTTATTGGAGAGTTAATCTGACACATTTATGTTCTTGGTACTCTACTCTGACCTGTCAGTTTGTGCAACCATCTGAATATTGTGAAAAGTAGCAGTAACTTTAGCTTTAATTACCAAACATCCCCAGGTGCTGTGGGGCACAAACCTCCTTCTTTAACTTGCTCAAGGCAACATTTTACCAGGTCGGGTCAGAATTCGAATCCAGATGCTCAATGTGGAAGCTCAACTTTTAGATTTTTAAGCAATTCTCTACTGTCTCTTTACACTGATTTCAGAAATGGATACTTTTAGATAATGGTTCTTGACTTAGTTCTCTACAGCATTCAGGTGACCTGGACAATGGCTCCAGTACAGGTGGTCCAGCCGCCGGCCCCTCACTTCAGCACTTCTGGCAGAGCTGTAGGCCTCCAGCAGCCCCATTCCCACCTCTCCTCTGGCTGAGCCCAGGCTAAACAGCACAGGAGAATGTGAAGCCCACACTGAACAGTCACAATGGGGAACATTTAAATCGCAGCGGTAAAATCTTTCTCTCTCCTTTTCTTTGCAGATTACAGAATCCAATATCTAATTATCTGTGAATGGATCAAAACCTGGATTGAAATGAACCAGCTGAGATGGGAAGGCCTATGCTCACTTTCTTTGAGCCTGAACCAAACTCCTCCTGTTATTGTGTGGAGTATGAAAAGATTGTGCTGCTTGGTTCAGATTGTGCAAAAGTCATCTCATCTTATCCTCTGTCACCACTTGGGAGATGTCATTAGGAATAGTTTGTCCAACACAAGCAGGTGAATAAAATCGGCCTCAGCAGGTTTTCTGGCAGCACCCTGGAGCCTTGAGCTGTTCCTACTCTCTGAAACCTAGTTCAGAACTTGGCATCAGAAAATACAAGGTTTGCTTTCTGAATGACAGAAAGGAAGTATGTGGTGGTGGCAGGGACAGAGGGTTTCTTAGTTCTAGTGCTTCCTCCTTTGCTTGGTCTCTTTCTGGACCAGTTCCTGCACTTTTTAATCCCATGAAAAGCCTAGACAAGGGAGGGTGCAGAAGCTCTGACATAACTGCGGGACTTCTGGGCTCAACTTTTCACCTATGAGGGTGGGCTTGTGACCTCCAAGGGATCTTGGTCCCCCTCACTGATTCCTTCAGACTTCAGCTTTGCAATTAATTTAGGAAACCTGTTGGAGGTGCCTAAGAGACCATCCCAGTCTGAGTCTTATTTTATAGAACAGGTTATCAGAAATCTAGAAATGGGACTAGGAAGGTGCTGGATCAGCAGAAGCCTCGGGGCAAGTCTCCATGGACCCGTTCCGAATGCACACAGGGGAAATGCTGTGCCTGTTGGCCAGGCATTCACATAAGTTTAGCTTGCTCTGAGATAAGAAGGGGACCCAGAGTGGATAGGATGGAAGCTGAGCTCATTGGCTCATTGAGAGCCCTGGTGTACTCCATCCTTCCCAACCTGGAAAGTAGATGTGACCTCTCCCTCACCCTTGCCCTCTTTTGCAGTTCACGATCCACAGACAGAGAAAGAATGCTGAGGAACTCATGGGGCAGTAGATAAAGTCTTAAATCCTGAGCCCACAGGTCCCTGCCTCACACCAGGTCCCAGTCACATGTCCTGGGTGCCAGGGTGGTTTGGCCTATCCTCTCCCCAGACTCAGAGCATCTGAGCTCAGAACAGGTGCATGTCACCACACAACTTGATGGCTAGGGTCCTGAAGTCCTGGAAAAGGGTTGGAAAAATCCTAGAGACTTGGAATGATTGAACCAGCTTCGGAGGTGTTGAATTTACCCAAGCTTTATAGTGAAAACTTGGGTTTCTTCTTTATTGTTCAACTTGGGCAGACGAAATCAGCAAACTCAGATATAGCTGCTTACGGCTTCCAAACGTGGCCAAACTTGTTTTAGATAAGAACTGAGTTAATCCTACTCAGTTCCATCAAACAGCAGCCCGTTCCTCAGAAAGGATCTGACAGTCATTTTTGTAAAGGGCTTTTTGACCTGACGCCACCTTTACCAACCTGGCCCTGGCTCAGAGCTTTTCCGTTTTATTGCTTTTGCATCTCGATATCAGGAAAAGCAATAAAAAGCAGTTTCTTCCGAGGCTTTTAATATATGCAAAGCCTTTTCAAGGCATTTTCTTCCTCTGATCCCCCTTCAGACTACTTCTGCCTTCAGTAATTTTAGGAATATTGTGGGGAGAAGTAAACCCTCTTGCATTACAAACAAATCTGGATTAATCTACATAAATCTGTCTTGTAAAGGTCAGGATAGAGGAAAAAAAAA
>NW_003852405.1:30822833-30823507 GCF_000181295.1 Otolemur garnettii
AATTAAGCCACACAGGCTGGACGAGAACCCATTCCAAACTCTTAACCATTGCACTACATACAAAGAATATTTTTTGAGCCTTGCATGGTAGCAAGCAGTCTCCTCCCTTTCTCCTGGAGCAACGCAAGTGGGAGTTCTCTAAGGAGATTCTGCGGGTGGCAGGCCTGGGAATTGGGCCAGGGTGTGGGGCGAGGTCCCGATGGCTGAGCGGGGTGCATAGTCCGATATGAGGAATGGAGTTTCTGCTCTGAGCCTCGGCTTGGGGAGGACAGGCTCCGGATGGCAAGTTGCCAGGGGAGGGGTGTAGCTCGCGCTGTGCGAACACTTTCTCAGCGAGGCTGGTCATAAATATTGTTGCATTTCCTTGGTAACCCCTGTGCGGGCCGGGGGGTGGGGGCCCTTCTCTGACCCCAGAACCCCTGGGGGCCCGGGGTTCCTTAGCCAGCGCCTGCCTTTCGAGGTGACCTGGAGAGAAATGCCCCAGCCACGCAAGCCCCCTGGGTTCTCAGGCCCGGTTCTCCAGCCCCCTCCCCACTGGAGGCGCCAAGACCTACAGGGGACAGCTAGCGCCCTCAGACACACTCTGATCTGAAAACAAGTGAGGGACCCTGCGTCATATGCAACCCCAACCTCATCACTAATCCAAATTCGGAGTGAGGGGCCAGGGCTCCGGG
>NW_003852405.1:30823591-30831820 GCF_000181295.1 Otolemur garnettii
CCTGCTGGGTTAAGTGGCCGCCCTCCTGCCGCCCTTTCCGTGGGCGACCCCAAAGCGGAGGTTTGGGTTTCAAATGGGAAACATTCTTCCCCAATCAGATCCATCTTCCAGAGGATGTTACAATCTTTCTCTCCTGAGAAAGAACACCCGGAAAAGACCCAAGGCCCACGCCCTTCTCCCCTGAAGCTGCCATCTGCCGGGACACAGGTAAGTAATTCCAACTCAGGACGTCCCAAGCCCAGAGCATACAGCCTGAGCCCTCCCAAGACAGCGATTAAAGAAGAGGGAAGGCCAAGAACCCAATCTGGCAGCAAAGCCACGAGGCCTTGGGGCAGGAGGCCTTGAGTAGAGCAGACAACTGTGCCTGAGCTGTCCATGAAGTGGGTGGCTCCTGATGCGGGGAATGGGGGCCCGAGTGGGCAGATTCCACCGCAGAGACCCGCTGCAGTGTGCGCCAGGTATCGCAGACTCACAGGCCTCTCAGCAGGCAGAGGCCCTGTCCTGAGAGGAGCTAGGGGCCTGGGGCCTGCCCACCACTCCAGAGGGCCGCGGTTTCAGAAGCGGGGAGGGCTCTCCAGGGATTGGCTTTAGTTCTTGTGCCAGCTTATAGCCCCTTGGCCCTTGCAACTTTTAATACCATTGTGCAATCCTTGGGCAGGTCCTTTTGACTAACCGAGCACGTGTGCACAGTTTTTTGTAAAGGGCTGTGTGTATGTGTGTGTAAGAGGGAGATTCTTTTGGGCTAAGGGGATTATTTTCTATTCCAAATGGCAGATAGAGGCCCTTAAGAGCCCCTAAATTTCTTAGATTAAACCACGGATGTATTTTCCTTTTAAATGATTAGTTTCTTTAAATATTCATTAAAAATTATGTTGTTAATTTTGGCCACCCTAACAGCGGTTTGATGCTCATGCAAAAGAAAAAGCCAAAAGAAAAATATTTGTGTACCAACTTCAGTCTAGAAAAATATCAGTAGTATTTCTTATTTCTCAGAGACATGGACTTTTTCATTTTTTTCCCCAGATGGCAGAGGCATCCTCTTTAATGTACATCCGATGTTTATTGTTTCTGTTTGATACTTTTGGTCATCGTAGCACATCTGTTTCTGACACTGTTCCTGTGTCAGGCACACACTATTGTGTTAGTAAGATTTTGCACCATCTGTTTAAAAAAATTCTTGCCAGTGCTATTTGATGCCCAGTTGAACTTCAGCCAAACTTCTTCATTTTATAATGTTCTCTTAGTCCTGAGCATATATAATACATTTTAATGAAATTAGGCTTTTGTACTTGCTGACAGACATCAGAAACACATTTGCTCAGGTCAACAGCAGTTGAACTAAGTGTTGGGTGGGAGGAACAATATTAAAATAGTAAAGATGTTGAAAGAGCAAAATATTTGGAAACAAAACTATTAAATTAAAATCAAATAATCACCCAAATAAACAACTGCTGCGCGTGCGCGCACACACACACACACACACACACACACACAGAGTCATAGAATTTGGATGTGGCTACTGGGAATTAATGTATAGTTCTGATGACTTGTGTATTTCTTCTTTATAGTTGTTAAATTTAAGAATTTATATTTTCAACATTATCCCAAGGGTATAACTGGTTTAAAAATAGCAAAGTAGAATGACGGTGTAATGTGATTGTTCAAATACATATGCAGTGTAACACATATAGAGAATCAGTGAACCTGTCTAAAATCGTATATTTTTAATCTTGTGGCCACTCATAAACGTTTTTTGTTCCATTATTAAAAGCTGAAACAGTGTCTCCCACTTCTGAACCCTTTAAAAGTAGAGCTATCTGTAACAATTCAAAAAAATACTCAAGTATCTATGTTTTGATGACTAAGCATATACAGAGTGGCCATCAAGTTCATGAGCAATTTAAACTCCACACATACTTTATGGCCATCCTATATACGTAATAGTCGGATAATGAGTACAAGCTGGAACTGGCTTGAAAATGTGCATATTGGCTGTGTGTTTCCAAACATGTTTTCTAAAATGCAACATTCTGGTTGATACAATGACCTATTTTGTATACACGTATTGTGTAAAGCTTAAAAATGATAATTTCTTGTGATGTTTTAGTTTTAAGCCCTGAAGCGTCAACCTTAATACTTAGGTTAATAAGCTTCTGACATCTGTTTCTAGAAATGAGTATTCTTCAATTAACAAAAAAGTGTCTTTTGAGGTCTCCCTAAAACAATGTCATATTCTTTTAGGTGTTACCTGGACGGACTGCCTTTTTTTTTTTTTTTAATCAGATGCTGTGATTAAAGGTGAATCCCTTAAATACCTATTTAGGAATATGTAGTCATTCTTTCTACTTATTTAGGGGAAACATATTTATTTTCTTGTATTTAATTTGTAAATAATATGTATGCATAAGGATGTGGATAGTTGACATTATTTATGCAAAGCATTTGGAATTGGATACCTTGTTACTGTGTGATAAGTCTGGTTATATAAAGGAAATGAGTCTTACAAAATTTCTGCCTATATAAACATTAAAGAAATATATTTCTCAAGATGTTCATTTTTCTTAAATTGTTAATTTGGATGTGTTGAAATGTAACTTATAACTTTCTTTTTAAATAACTGATGTTACTATAAAGCAGACCTCATGGATCTTCACGAGTCTGGTTCCAATTAATCTGCTTAGACTATTTAATGGGTAAAATAACAAACCTGATTTGGCCAATCTGAAGTTCTAAACCAATTTTCTGTGTACCTTTTTAAGGTCTAATGCCTTTTACTACACATATTTTGTCCATGGTTATATTCTTATAAAACCTGGAATTGGGAGAAGAATTGACTAGATCCATTTTCTGGGGGAAAAAAATCATTTCAGCTACATCATTATAAAAGAGAGTCTCAAAATGAAGATCAGTGATTATTGAAAGAAAACTATTTACATCTTCCTAAGTTCACTCCATCAGACATGTGTTGAGCACTCACAGTGAACCAGACAGATGCTGGAGATTCAAAGAAGATGGGTGGTCCTTGCTTTCAGAAAATTCCCTGTCCAGTGAGGAGAAGGACAAAAATACCCCTAGCTCATCCCTATAATTCTTTAATGACTTCTATCTATCCCTGAGCTTTGAATTAGTAAAGTATCAGATGATCTCGTCTCAACTTCATATATGTTTTATAATTTTTAAAGGTCGTCATTTGTATGGGACAAAAGCCAACTATACCCAGAAGGCTATTGGATATTAATTTATTGATTTTAGGTAACTTACATTTTTTTGGTCCTTTTTTCAGGTATGAAAAGGGGACGGCATTAACTTGTTCCTGGAACATTTGCTCAATTGTTTTGAGTCTTGTATCAAAGTTATTTAGTCTGTTGTAGAATCTGTTGAAAGAGTAATGGTTGGTTGCTGTACTGGAGCAAGATAATTTTTTGATTTGTTAAATTATAAAACTTGAAATAGCTCTTTTCTCTCGCCTTTTCCCTCTCACTCTTCTATAAAATAACTTCATACTTTTATTTCAGAAAACTTTTGTAGATGGTTGGTGGAGAGAAGATTCTACAGAAGCCATCATTCAACGGATGACTAAAGTTGATATTGCTGGGTTTTCCAGCAATATATTTGCTAGCTTTGGGGCTTAATTATCCTAAAACTGCAAGGCTGAGTTTATTTCTTCCACAAACAAGTTGAGAATAGCCTCTTAGCTGATTTGTAGTCCATTTATAACCATGGACTATTAAAGGTAGAAGTTGTTGTTTATGCAAAGTTTTAGAAATTTAGAGTAAAAAATTTAGATATTAAAATCTTTTAGCACTTAATCTTTTAATGTAATTCCTACCATAGCAAAGTCAAATTTAGTTAGTGTGTAATAATTTTAGAGATCAAAGTATAATTTTCTTCTTTTCACATTGATGGCAGATATCAGAAAGAAGCAATCATTTGATTGAATTAATTGGATATATATACATATATATATGTATTATTGTTATTTTGCCCTTGAAGAAACATTACATTTTTAATTGTCTTCTGTTTAATCATGTTTTTTGGAGTAAGTGTGTGCTTTGCTTTTAGAGAGTATTGAATCTTGTTTTGTGTCACTATAATCTCAGATCTGTCTATGTGATGAACTGATTGCTACTAGCTGTTGTCACTCGTTTCATTTCTGGTTTTATTTTTCTCAACTCCTTGTTTCTCAGAAAGGGAGAGTGCTGAAGTGAAACCTCTTAAGGTTGGATTCTGCCGACCTGGGCTTCCCTTTCGGTCCCCTAAGTTTTTAGCTGTGCGAGGACCTTGGGGAAATCACTCGCTTACTTCTGAGAACCAGTCTCCCATCATTTTGGAAGAGAAGGGTCGTAACTGTAAGTTTTCATTTCCCCTTGAATTTTTTTCTAGCTTTTAGGGATAATCCACTGTTCACAGATTTTCAAGAGCTTTTCTCAAATCTAGTCTTCCAGAGAGAAAGCTTTCTTCAGATTTTCTGTCTCTGTGTGTAGAGTACCATCATGTGGTAGTTTATTTTCTGAAATGATGTTGAGTCTGAATTCTGGTCCCTAGACTTGTAGGAGTTTCTCCCTCAAAGCTAATCAAAATTATATGAAGAGAAGTTCACTGACTCCAGCTTGGAGTATGAATCCAGGTTTAACAAAATGAGAGGTATATTTAATGTTATTCTTCAAAGCTTGGAAAATAAGAGCAGTACGATGACACTCATCTCCTGAGATGAAACTACTCCACAAAATTATTGAAATTACAAAGATTAGGTGTTTTTGTATTTAAATCTTGTGATTCTGAATTTTTCAAACATTTGTTACACTTGGTTAATTGCTGCTGTTGATAATCTCCTTACTTCAGCCAATCAAAATATTTGCAATTTCTCAAACAGGCCTCCTTAATTCCTCTACTTCTCCTCCTTGAACTTTTAAAGTCTACCTTAAATGCTGCCTTATCCATGAGCATTTTCACCTAAGCTGGAGGCTATTTTTTTTTTTTTGAGAATTCATATTCATTAAATTGGACGATTGCTGGGCTATTAAGTTCGTGCCTACCACAGGCACACTGAGTGTGATTCTGATACTATATCCCTGTCTTGTTTTTAGTGATTCATATCATGCTGATGTGGCAGAGCTACAAACTGGTAATGTGATCCATGGGTCATTTGTGTTCAAGGAGGTGTCTCACTCATGATGAATACGACATGCATTTTGTTTGTTGGTTTTCTGGAAGTCACAATGGATGTGGATGGAAAGGGCCGTTCTCTTCTCAGGCCTCTTTAGTGGTTATTTGCCAAGCAATGGTATTAAAATCACAGGAGAAGGCTGTGGCCATAGAAGAAACTAAGGGGAACAGGGATATTTTATAGTCTTGGTCTAGAATGTGATGATATTTTACTTTCCCAAAAAATATGGTTTTTAAAAATGTTCCCAACATATTTCCTTATATTAATTACAGCAGTAGCAACATTGGCATGGCTAATTTTTTATTTTATGTGATTGGCGTTTCAGCAGCATCTGGGTAGAAACAGAAGTCTCCTCATTGTATCTGTAGCCAGTGCTTGTGGCCCGTTTTACAGTTGTAGGGGATTACATGGGTTCTCCTCAAGATACAGTGTATTGCCAGGCAAAACACTTCCGTATGCATGTATGTATCTTTTAAAAACTCATATAGAGTTGTATATAAATTAATCTAACGATTATCAACACCCATCACCAAAATATGAATAGATGAGAGTAACAAACTTTGCAGTTGTGGCAACAACATCCATTCTCCTTGCACTGTTGTGTAGTAGCTATGTGGTTTAACTGGGAAGGACTCTAACTCTCCAGGACATAAACCAGTGGAGGTAAATCAATCTTGGGTCTCACTGCAGTTGATTCAGGAATGGTTACAGAAACAAAAGGATTGGGACTCTCCTTTGTTCAGGGCTGTATTCCCGGTGCCACCTATCCCATAACAGGTGATCAATACATATTTATTGAAAGAATGAATGGAGCAGGATTGACTGGCCAGAGGAACTTTGTCTGATTCTCAGGATGTTGGAGAGACCCTATTTTCCCTCAATGTAATGAGGGAGAAGGTAGCAAATGTAGCCATCTTGTGGCCAGGGAGGAAATCCTCATGGATAGAATTGACCCAGGGCATAAGGAGGGCAGAGCTGAGCAAATGAGTGAGAAATAGAGCCTCTGTTACCTCTATGATGGAAACTATCTTGAATTAGATTGTTTTTTTATTGTTCAGCCAAGAGCATCTTAAATGCTATAGGGAGAATGGTCCAAGGTATATGGCCAGGAACAATTAGCTCTTTATTAGCTCTTTGTCTATACATACCGATTCTTGAGGCTGAGCGTTTAAAGACTTACATACAAAGCTACTACAGTTTTGTTTTTGGCAGTCTTGACAGTCTTGGGCTGAATTATGGTTTTATCATGAAAATTATGTGGCTTTTCACATTTGCTGAGTTCTATACAAAAGCATATGTATCTCGAACTAACCAAAGGTAACATAATGCTACATAAAGAATTTGAAGGGGGTTAAATCTAGCTACAAACTAGCATGTAATTTTTGTCTTGTTGATGAAAATAAGGCATCTCTCTTATCTACCTTTTTGGTATATATTGAAGATCTATTTTAAAAATTCATAGATTTGTGGTGGAATCATAGCCCTCGGTTCTCCTCCAAAACTGTTTAATGTTTAACACAATTCTGTAATGGATTGAGCTTAACCTGAAGCTAAGCCGCCAAGTCTATAGTTATCATTCTGTATGACATAAAGTTAATGAGAACCCAGAATTTAAACTCTCAGGGCTGCACTCTGTAATGCCATTTGGAAACCAAAGTGAGAGCTGGTGATGGAGACTTCTACTGGCCACATACTCTGCCTTCCATGATCTGATTCCTGTATTATGTAAATACCTGACCTTTGTGCTTGGATACCACTTTGTATGTCCCTATCTACCTTGTGGCCCCAATGGGCTTGTTGGATTCTGATTTCTTCACTACCTTAAAAACTTTATAAGGGCGGTGATCGTGCCAACCATGCTTTATGGATCTTGAGATTCTCCATGCCTCAAATATTTGAGTGAATAAGTGTTCCATTTGATAGGATCTCAATGCAAATAATTTTAATGATGAGATAGTAATAAAGATGTAGGAGGGCCCTAATAAAATACGATAGAGGATGACATACCCGTGACATACCCTGCTTGCGAACATTTAAATTAATTGTGGTTTTAGAAGACTAAGTATTGAGGCACTTAGGAAGATGATCCTTCTATTAAATCATCTTTTTTTTTTGAGACAGAGTCACACTTGGTCACCCTTGGTAGAGTGCCATGGCGTCTTAGCTCATAGCAACCTCAAACTCTTGGACTCAAGTGATCCTCTTGCCTCAGCCTCCCAAGCAGCTGAGACTACAGGCACCTGCCACAATGCCTGGCTATTTTTTTAGAGACGGGGACAGGGTCTCACTCTTGCTCAGGCTGGAAGCTCTGGCTAGAACCTGTGAGCTCATCTTTAAAAATATTATGAGTTTAAAGATAAAGGACTCAGTCAGCTCTGCTATTTACTCCCCTTTGATCTTTCTAAGCCTATCTTTTATTTGGAAAATGCAGACAATACTAACTTCTTTGACTAAGTTATAGAATCATTGTAATGGTCAAATGACATAGTGTATCATTATGTTTTAAAAAATATAAAGTAATAAGCAAATGTGAGATAAGTTACAAATCTCTAGAGCATGAGTTGTGGGCGACATTCTAAATGCAAACAAAACTGCCAGAGTGATAAGGGCTTGTTATTACTTAGGGACGTAAGGAGGACGTCTGGCAGTGGTTTCTGTGGTCAGTAGAATACTATGTAAGTGCTTTGATTTTGGTAGATAGTGTGGAACCCAGGGATTAAAAATGTTTGGGACTTTCTAAAGACTTTATAAGTGAGGTTCAAAAAGACTTCTACATAGAGAAAACACAGTGGGAAGTCCTGATAGAATGGCAAATGGGTCAGAAACTGCTTAAATGAAAAGGTTATATGCTACAGGGTTAACTATGTATTTCCCAACAAATTGTGCTGGTTGTTGGTCTGCCCTTCACAGCCATGTCTTTAGGGAAAGGAAGCCCACAACAAATAGTCCCTATAGATAAATTTTTTCTGGGTTCTTGAGAAATAAAGAATATTTAAAAATACATACTGACATGTTACTACATTGTAACATGTAACATTACTACATTTTCTTTTTTTTTTTTT
>NW_003852405.1:30832227-30855411 GCF_000181295.1 Otolemur garnettii
GTGGATCGATGGGCACTTGGGCTTCTTCCATGACCTGGCAATTATGAATTGGGCTGCAATAAACATTCTGATACTACATTTTCTATAAAGAGAAAAATTATGGAAATTTGCGTTTTAAAATAAAGCATGGTTATCTTTTATTTTTGTGACCTCTCTTAGAATGTTCATCTACCCTAAATGGAACCAAGAGGAAATTAGAACTTCAACTTGAAAGCTTTAGCAAATGATGAAACCCAAGGGATATTTGCCAGCCAGAAATTCAGAGCCAGTCATGCCTGGGACTTTCTTTCATATATGCCATTTATCTAGAGCTTTTTCACTATTTTAATTGTTGGTGGAATGGGGGTGCATTTAAAAAAACTTTACAGTGAATGGTCTCATATCCTCAAGTGTTTGCTTCCTTTTGGCTTAGACTCTGGTTTTGAAAAATCTTGAATGGGAAGGTTAAGTGGAAAAGTCCATAGTTCTCCCTTAAAATGGGGAGTGGGCTCTAGGCCACACCACTGGGGGAGGGGAGACTTTCCTGGACTGACCTGGTACCATTTTTTGGCTCAGGTTCTTTTCACAGTTTGCTCATCTAAAGTTTACCAGAGGGCAACCTCTTTTGCCTAGGCTCTCTGCTGGTCAACAGCTGTTGTGGTCGTAGATAACTGAACAAAAGCATAAGTATTAGTAATTCTAGAGACTTTCCAGAGGACTGGTGGTTTCTGAAGCAAGCTGTTACTGGCCAGTACCTGCACTTTTAAACATGATCACTGGAGATTTTTTTAATGATAGAACTCTATTGTTTTTCCCTTCTACTAACCATAAGCTTTCAGCTTAGGAAAATACTGTATTTCAAATCAAGGAATTGTATGTAAATTTTGTATTTGACTTATTTAAAATATTCACAGGCAACTAATTAGTTCGTATCGTTAAAGTTCAATGAAAATGTAATGGGTCAAGTGCCACTCTTATTTTTCTTTCAGCCAAATAATTAGACCTACTGTTAGCTCTACCTAAGATATTATAGTTCATCAGCATTTTGCCTTTGGGAAGGATTTCTGTTAATCTGAGTAAAGGGAAATAAAGTTAAAATACCTTTAATATTCAAGTATCACTTATTTTGGCTGCCTTGCTATTGCATTTATTGTTGAAGGGGACTTTTTTTTCTTATTTTAAGAGAAAAAACCAAGCCAAAAGTCTCAGCAAGATTTAAATTATAATTATATGTAAAATATCTCTAATTTTAGAGCATTTTCTCACCTATTCTTCTCGTTAGAAAATAAGAAAATGTTAACATAATACTGTTGGGAGGGAGGGGGCAAGGGTATCACTTCTGAGGTTTATCTTACAAGGGTACAAGTGAATCTTTCTGAGAGTAGAATGTGAACGTTTTAACACAATAACTAAGAAAATGACATGAAGGCCATGTTAACCAGTTTGATGGAAATGTTTCAAATTGTATGTGAAAACACTTCACTGTACCCCAGAAGTTCATTAATGTACATAGTTACCATTCAATAAAAAAAAAAAGAATTAGAAAAAAAAATAATACTGTTGACAAAATGTCTTGTTTTAGATTATCAAAGAGAAATGCTAAGTACAGATTTATGAATTATTAAAATTATAGTGAAAATATCCAAAATTTCATTTAAGTTACACAAATGAAGGGTTGATATTTATTCCATTTGGAAAAATTTTAAAAGAATACCTGTGGCCAGGAGCAGTGGCTCACACCTATAATCCTAGTGCTTTGGGAGGCCAAGGCTGGGGAGGCCATCACCTGAGCTCAGGAGTTCAAGACCAGCCTGAGCAGGAGTGAGACCTTGTCTCTAAAAATAGCCAGGCACTGTGGCAGGAGCCTGTAGTCCCAGCTACTTAGGAGGCTGAGGCAAGAGGATTGCTTGAGGTCAAAAATTTGAGGTTGCTGTGAGCTATGATGCCATGGCGCTCTACTCAGGGCAACAAAGTGAGAGTCAGTCTCTAAACTAAACTAAAATAAAAATAAAAATAAAAGAATACCTGTATTATAGAATATATGTTATTAGAGTGTTTTTAGAAGATTGGTCAGTAAAACATATATATCTTGAATTTATTATCTACGAGTTTAAAAAAGTAATTGATTAAAGTATAAATAAGGTAGGTTTTCACCAGACTTTTTATCCCAAATACATTTTTATTTTTTATTTTTGATGAAGTATTTATAAGATAGACCTTTATTCAGGGTAAAATAGCAAGGAGTTTCAATGGTTTTTGTTGTTTTCCCAACATCTTGGTTCTCCTGGTGATGGAGGCAAAAACTGCACTTAGGCAGCAAGATTAACTTCTGGTATTGAGATAAAAAAGTAAAATATTTTCTGGGGAAAAGAGCTACCTTTTAAAAATTGTGACGTATTTCTTTGGATATTGTCATTACCAAAGTGAAATTGCAAAAAGGAAAAAAAGAAATAGACTGTCGATATTATAAGAGTTTCTCCTGCTAAGCTACACATAGTCTTTGTATTAAGAAAATCACATTTTTAAATTTAAGCTTTTTAAAGTAATGAAAATTGAAATACTAGTTTATCTTTTAAAAGGCATTAGAATATGTAGCTTTATTCCTCTTAACCAAGTACACTTAATCATAATTAAGTTTGATAATATTAGATAATATTTAACATAAGGGAGAATGATAAGTACAGTTAACATTTGTAACTGGTAATTATACCAATACCTGCCCAATAGAATTTATTAAGAATATAGGTCATTATAAACATTTTGGCATTAAAGTTTAGGATTACAGTTGAGGCATTAATTTTATCTGAATTCCTCTGTGTGACCACAAATAATAAAATAAATATGTTTCACAATGTTTAAAACCAATCTCAAGGCCAAAGGGGGGGAGTTAAGAAAAACATTTTAAAATAATTGGTGAATTTAATCAAACTACAAAGATGCTAGAATGAAGACCCTAGACTATTTTTTACTTTGCATTTTATAAGATATACCAGCACGAGATATATTTTTACATTTTATAATTTGAAATGATGAGTTACGTGTACAGAAAGTCATAGTACATTCAGAGTTGGAAGATTTATTTTCTTAGTTGCGATCCATCTGCTTGGTCAAAGCAGCATCATGATGTTCTGGTCATCCGGCACAAGGCTCTCCTATGTGAATCAAGGTGGATTCGTGTTATGTTCGACTGAGTCTGAATGGAGTAGAGGACAGAAAAGGCCAGGTGCTGCTTAGTTCAAGATGTTTGAAAAGAAAGCCATAAACAGATCCCTAGTTATATCAGTTATTTAAGAAAAGTATGATTTTTGAGCCAGACATAGTTGTTATCTGTGAACTATTTGATTTAATTAATTGTAATGGCAGACGTAACGAGTTCATGGTTCCATTTTTGGGATTACTAACATTTTCCCCTTAACAGATGGAACTGTGGTACTGTGTTAATCATACTTTATTTTTTCCAGAAAGATAAATCAGAAAAAATGTTTTGAGGCCAGTTGAAGATTATTCTGTTTTATATTTTCTAACTATAAATATTGTATAATCCTTATTATAAAATTAAAATACTAAAAATACAAATAAAAATCTCCTGCAGAATGGGTTACACGTTTAAACAACAAAAGACCATTTCTTCGTTGTTTTGGATCCCATGGAAAAAATGTAGGTTCTTAAAGTGCATATTGTTGATTTCATTGTTAATGAGAAAAATGGCCCTGCTTTTTTTTTTTTAATTAAATCATAGCTCTGTACATTAATACAGTCATGGGGTACAGTGTGCTATTTTTATATACAATTTGAAATATTTTCATCAAACTGGTTAACATAGCCTTCATGTTATTTTCTTAGTTATTGCGTTAAGACATTGGTATTCTGCATTTAGAAAGATTCACATGTACTCTTATAAGATGAACCATAGGTGTAGTCCCACCAATCACCCTCCCTCCACTCATCCTCCCCCCCCTTTCCTCATATTCTTGGGCTATAATTGGGTTATAACTTTCCTATGAAAGCTATAAATTAGTTTCATAATAGGGCTGAGTATATTGGATACTTTTTCTTCCATTCTTGAGATCCTTTGCTAAGAAGAATATTTTCCAGCTAAAAACATCAAGTGGGGAAAAGATTTCCTATTTAACAAATGGCGCTGGGCGAACTGGCTGGTGACCTGAGAAGACTGAAACTGGATCCACACCTTTCACCATTAACTAAGATAGACTCTCACTGGATTAAAGATTTAAACTTAAGACATGAAACTATAAAATGGCCCTGCTTTCAGCCAGCAAAATATTAATACAGGGTATATTTGTGAAGGAACAATATGAAAATTTTCTAATCTTACATGAAAAAATTAGGAAAAGTCATATCTTGAAGTTCGGTTACGAATGAACTGAACTTCTACCATGTCCTTACCTCTAATTTATTTCCCCATTACTGACAGAGAATACCTGGATTGGCTTTAATTTGCATCATATATTTTTCAACCAAAACAGATCTAAATAGTTTGGAATTGATTTATTTCTGAAAATAATTTTAATTGTTTGGGCAAGATTTTACCTACTATATTCTAAGCTATATGCTTGGTTAAACTCCTGTGAGAGTGAATATTTATTTGTGGTAGAGCTGCTCATGTAGAAATAATTATATATTGGCCAGCTTGGTTGATAGTAAATTGAAATGAATATATTTTTACCTATAAATGATTCAAAATCTTTCCCCAAATAGGTTTCTGACATGTATTTTTTAGCTCAAAATTTGCTAACCCCTCAAACATCAAACTAAGATGAATAATAATTTTTTAACTTTGTATAATTTATAAAATAATTTTTTAAATATATAATATAATTAAGTAAATGTAAAGTATTCAGAAGGCTTTATGGAGCTAGAAAGACAATTTATCATTTAAGAATTTTCTTTGTTCATGATAAATACTTCACTTAATATCTATATCCATGATTAAAATAACTTCCTTTTAGAATATTAAGTGAATTCAAGTATAAAGTATTTTTATGAAATCTGTTTTCTATAATAATATGTTGAAAAGAATCTTGCCAAATTGGCTTAGATTTTTCACTTTAAAAGTAAATTTATTATATGAAAACTTTTTTGTTTATTGTCGTCTTTTGTAATTAAGGGTGCTATAGGGGACCTGAAGTTGATGCTACGTGTTGTTTCTTATCTCCTGGAAATAGTTTATATTCAATAGGCTATAAAACTGTTGAAATCCCTACAGAGGTGTCTGTATTTGGCAAGACCTCTGTATATACATATCTTTTCCTGTGTGAAAAAAAATGTAAATTAGAATTATCATTTTATGGCAATCCTCAATCTTTAAAGTGAAAGACTAAAAGATAAGTGGTATGTCTAATCTACTTTCGGAAAATCATTATTAACTTAATCTTTGCTAATTTAAAGTTGGTATTATTTAAATGGTGTTATCTTTCTTCAGAGAGAATATTCATGAATCATTTATGCAATATTATTTTAGTAACATTTAAAATATTCCAGGAACTGTTTTTGACATTTCGTTTATATGTAAGTTAGGATATGTTAAATAAAATCAGCCTTGTACGTTACTTAAACAATATATCTTTTCTTTGTTTTTTCTTTTTCACTTTGTCTCCTTAGTAGAGTGCCATGTTGTCATAGCTCAGAGCAACCTCAAACTCTTGGGCTCAAGCAATCCTCTTGCCTCAGCCTCCCTAGCTGGGACTATAGGTGCCTGCCAGAATGCCAGGTTATGTTTTTTTTTTTTTGCAGTTTTTGGCTAGGGCTGGGTTTGAACCTGCCACCCCCGGCATATGGGGCTGGTGCCCTACTCCTTTGAAGCCACAGGTGTCGCCCTATTTTTTTTTTTTTTAGAGATGGGGTCTCGCTCTTACTCAGGCTGGTCTCAAACTCCTGAGCTCAAGTCTTCTGCTTGCCTTGGTCTCCCAGAGTGCAAGTATTATAGGCGTGAGCCACCATGAGCCCAGCAACAGTAAATCTTCTAATGAAATAAATTTGCAATAAATGCAAGAAAGAATGGATTACCTTCTCCTAGAAAAAGCTCATACAACTCATTTAAGAAAGACACCAAATCTTATAAATAAATGGGCAAAAACAGCATGACTATTCCATCAAAGAGGGATTATGAATGATAAGAAATGTCAGAAAAAATTGTTAGCTTCAACAGTATCTGAAAAAAAATACAAATAATAAAGTAATAAGATTTTTTCCCCTACAAATCAGATTAACAAAGCCTAAAAGATATGTACTGCTGGCGAGGGTGAAGGTAATTTACATTCTTTCTGGGAGTAAAAATTGTTATAGTTTTTAACAATCAAGCAAATTTTAAGATGTTTATAGTACAGCATTTTCTGTTTTAGTAATCTGTGCAGAGAAAATAATATGAAATTTTCACTAAGGTTTACACTCAAAGCTGCTTGGCACAGTCTTATTTATAACAAGGAAAAATTGTAAACCACTTAAATACCAAGAGCTGTGACTGTGTAAATCACACTTTACTCAAACGGTGGAACTTAAGACAGTCGTTAATAACTATTGATGGTTCATTAAAATAGTAATAAAGATAGTATATATAATTTTAATGTCATATGGCAATAAAGTTTTTCTGGTAGTTGGACAAGAAAAGCTGGATGCAAAATTATACACACTAAATAATTTAAAATAAGTTAAAATGAAAGAAAAAAGACTGGAAGGAAACATGACAGAATGTGGCTGCACAAGGAGGAAAGGTAAGGGAATTTGTTTTCCTGCACTTTGTTTGTTTACTACTACTAATCAGACAGCATTATATTATTTTTAAATCACAGTGGAGGGACCTTAAAGTTTGTGCTCATTGCCTCAATTATTGTGCAAAAGGAATATGCACGATTTTTTTGTTGTCAAAAGCAAATTATTTAGAGCAAACAAGATATCCAAAATAAGTGAATTATTAAGATGTATTTTTTAGGAGAGTTCATTTTTTTTTGAGAGAGAGCCTCAGGCTGTCCCCCTGTGTAGAGTGCTATGACATCACAGCTCACAGCAACTTCCAACTCCTGGGCTTAAGTGATTCTCTTGCCTCAGCATCCCAAGTAGCTTGGACTACAGGTGCCCCCCACAGCGCCCAGCCATTTTTTGGTTGTAGTTGTCGTTGTTTGGCAGGCCCGGGCTGGATTCGAACCAGCCAGTTCTGGTGTATGTGGCTGGTGCCTTAGTCACTTGAGCTACAGGCGCCAAGTCCATAAGTTGAAATTTTTAATTAGCACATTTTCTACAGATTTCTCCTGAGCAAAATTCGTTAGTCTCAAAGGTAACTTATAAGATATATGTAACTTAAAAGTTGTATGTAACCGTTATTATTTATCATTTAAGTAATAACTTGAAAAGTCATTATTTTAAGTTTTAAGTGAGACTTTTACCAGTGGCAATTGCTCTTTCCTCTTCATCTAAATTAAGGGGTTTCCTTGAATAAATGTATAATTTCATCAGTAATAAATAACTGATGGTTGTCAAGAGCTTTGACACCAGAGCCACACTGTTCAGTTACATACTCAGCAAAACAGAAAAGCAAGTCAAGAAGGTCAGCACATGTGGCTGGCAGCATGGTTACTCACTTCTTACCAAATCCAAGGGCCAGGGTGTCACGGACAACTTTTAAAAACAGTCATGACCTTTCACATATGAGTCTTCTTTTGCAGGGAAGTGCACAGAAGCAGGTCACAGTCTCTTGGGAGAAGAGGGACAGGGAAGCTTTTCACTATCCCAGGAGGTGTCAGTAAGAGACCTTCTCAGGTGTCAAAGTGAGAAAAAGGGAACAGCAAGGCCTGTTTTCAAATAACGCAGGATACCTGGGCCCAGTCCTGGTGAATAGGTAGACACATCTACCTCCTTACCGTCTGCAGGTTGCAGCTAGCTACAGGATTTGGAAAATTTAGTGTTCGTAACAAAGAACAGTTATTTTCACCCATATAACCTGACTGCAAGCTCAGCCTTTCACTAGCTGTTCACATCCATGGGCTGTCAATTCCCAGATGCACCATCTCGGACCGTCAAGCACACTGCGTTGGTATACACAGGGAGGGAGAAGGAAGGTAGCCATGGATGTACTGGTCGTTATAAAGAACTAGACCATTTGCATATTTTAAAAGGCGACTTAAGAGAGAGATGTGGACAAAAGAGAAAATAAAAAAATTCAAACCATAAAACGAAGTTTTTGTCTTCATTTAGAAATTCATTTAAAATAAAAATATAAATATAGTGCCATAAGCATAAGACATCTACTCTTATGAGATCTTTTAACTTGGAACTACGAGGACTAACTGTCTACTTATTTCTTCTCTAGCCACACTGTTTACAGATGAATAAATGTATGAGATAAATATACGTATTCATACTAAATACATATCCCATAAAATCACTTCAGCGGATCACAAACCACATCTTTCTATCTCATTTCAGAAATGTACAGTGAAATGTAAACTACTCAAGTTAGCCAAATCAGCTTTTCTTCTTGGGAAAGAAATGACTCTGTTCCTCCTGAAAGGCACATGATTCTGAGTTTGGAGAACAAAAGGCCGATGAGTTCCTAAATGCCTAATAAAGGAAACTTGTAGAAGGCATATCTGTAAAATATCACAGCCATTTTTCCCTCAAGTTTAGTTTTGTTTTCTTTCCCTCTACAAGACCCACATCAATTAAAAACAATCCCATCCAGGACCCCATTCTCCTTCCTACAACCCCCCAAAAGCAAAAAACAAAAACCAATTTTGTTCACATGACATTTCCCTTGAGGTCTTAATCGGTTTCGTCTGTAGGATTTCCTCTTTGGGTGACATTATCAGAAGAAATTAGCCTGTATCGTTCCCTATGGCCAATGAGGTCTGACAGGCTTTCCTTCTCGCCCGTCTGTATCTGAGTGGAGGTTGCGAGCAATTCCCTGAGACAGGAAGGTGTTGTCTAGACACGACCCTTTGAAGTTCCTTTTACTTCCATTCTCAGCTGACTGAAATTTCATTTTTGAGGGTCATCAGCCTTAAACCGTCTGTGGATGATGCCGCTTTGGTGATTATAACTATTTACTGTACTGCTCTGTGCCGGAAGGAAAGTCCGGCTGGCTGTGGAATCTGCCTGGAATTCATTCAATGTCAGCCTTGGGTGGCCCCAACCCAGGCAGTGGTTTCAGGCCAGGGAGGAAGACAGGAAGAAGCTGGGAAGAGATGTCTGCAAACTGGCAAGTGCACAGTAAGGGAATTTATCGCAGTCATGGGATAGCAATTTTTGTTTGTTTTGTTTTTCTGAGGTATGGAAAAATTCATTGCAGATTTGCAGTTTAAATGAGCAATAATTAACAGTGACAGAAAGAATGGTGCCCCCGCCATTATCTTAACTAATTTTAGATGTTTGCATTGTTTTCATTTTATTCTTTTTATGTTACCTTCATAAAGCAATGTGGTGAATTCTCTTGATACTACTACATTGGGCAACATTTCAAAAGAGAAAAAATGTGTGCCTTCACGAGGATGCTTATCCCCCCTGCCAGTGTGCCTCCCGCCCTCCCTCCGATGGACCCCGCAGAGCAGGGGTCAGACAGTCCTTACCTTGTTCATTTGGAATTCAACATTTAAGAAATAACTTGATAAACCCTGAAACTCCTTCACATTTTTACCTAGGGGAAAAAACCCAAAGAAGTTCCAGAAGCTGGTCTCCCAGCTAAACAATTCTCTTTTGGGGGGTAGGACGTGAGTTTTATGATATATGTAGATTTTTTTTTTCTTTTACCCACAAAAGGATACACTTCTGGGTTTCGTTCTATGTGCTTCCTTCCCCCCTTGTAATGTCAGTAACTCCTTTGCCTTTTACTGTAGGTAAAAATTTTCTTCCCTTCACATTCACCTCTGCTTGGGCTGAGTTGAATTTTCAGGGAAAATGTGAAAGTGGTCACTTCCCCAAAACCTCTGCTGAGGTCTTAATTCCCAGGGGGAAATTTTTTTTTTTGGCCAGGGGCCAGGTTTGAACCTGCCACCTTTGGTATAAGGGGCTGGTGCCCTACTCCTTGAGCCACAGGCGCTGCCATCCCAGGGGGAAATGTACTAATAGGTTACACAACATGTTGCGAACAGGGTTCTTAGGAAGCCCTAAGAAATACACTTGTATTTCCCAAGTGCTACGAGGCTCTCACTATCAAATAATTGAATTGAGCTCTGCGATCTTGGAGGCGAGTATTTTGGATAAATTTATATCAAGGGGGGTGAATGTGAAGGAGAAGGGTAGGGTAAGCATTGGCAGGCCAGAGAGGGCAGTTTCAGAAATCTATTTTCTTGTCTTATGGACTGCTCCATCAGTTAAAAAGACGGCTTACCCATGTAAGACCTCACTTTGATTTTAGTAGTAAAAGTAATCCTCTCAAATAGCCGCTGCTAAAGAACTATTACCAAATTTCCATTTTTTCAAGGTATAGAAATTGAGATTTATGATTAGCAGCATGCTGAAATGTGAGTAACTAGTAAAGGGCAAAACCCCTGTATTAAAAACTGGGTCTTCTGATCACAAGATCTTGCCACTGTAACAAAATTTAATGGAGTGACTTTGGTAAGAAGAGCCTTGTGGAGGAATTTGGTTCCATGAAATCTGCTGATGCTAAACCTATGTAAGCATCATTACATCTCAGAATAAATTAAATTTGCAAAGCACAGGGCAAATGAACATCGTTTTACACATCTACAGATTGATTTATAGCTCTTTTGCATTCTTTTACAAAGCATTTTACAGATGTTCAGTTTTAATTTGATAGACCCTGTACATTTTCCACTTGTATATATAACCGTTTGATATGCCATAAATATTTCTGCAAAATCATACCACATATATGGTATTTAGGAGGTGGTTTTCCAACTATTTTTCTAAATGAGCTGTAAAGTATGTGGGATAAAGTAAGATTTTAAAAATCTAATATTTACAGTTGAAGATTAAGAAAGGTAGATTCTTAAGATTCTTACAAGGTAAAAAAATTACACATTATAAATATTGGTCAGGGGCACTAAATTAATTGTCCTTATTATTCCAATGGGTCAGTTTGTTTTTATTGTGGACTCAGTTTTAGAACTGAATTTTCTATTTCCCTTTGTTTTTTAATCCGTTAGATCTCAGTAAAATTATTATACATATAGTCTTGAAAACCCATCTTTAAACCCAAATAATCATGTTTTGAAAAGCAGAGCTTTATTATTCATTGATTAGAATAACATATGCTAATACTTATAATCACACATATTTAAAAGTAAAAGTAACAAAACATAAACATTTTTGAGAAAAAGGGGATATAGTCAGATATTTTAATGGTGAGATTATGTGGTTTTTTTTTTCCTTTGAGGAGTCTGGTGTCTAATATTTCAACAAAAATTATCATGCCTAATTTTTATAACAATTTTTTAAATTAAGAACAAAGTCTTAGGAAACTAATTTGAAAGCAGAGAATTTATCAAGACATTATTTGTTTAATCACATTCTTTCCTGCCACTGTTATAATTTTTCCTGGGCCTTGCCAACTTATTTTCTATTTTCTGATCTTGAAAATTAACAGGGTTCTTCACTGGTGCTTTGTCATTGAGCAGAACCTGAGTGAGGGTTTCCACACACACACAAATAGATCTTCCTGTGATTTTGAATCACGCTAGTGATTTTATTGGGCCTCCAAGGGTTCTGAGCCTGGAGGAAACCCTCTGTGTAAAACTTGCAGCTTCATCTGGGAGTGATTTGTCACTTACCATGTTTTGGGCTTGTAGCCAGGTTAGCTGTTGCCAAGAGAAGGCAGACAGGGGAATAAAATTATTATCAAGAAAAGACTTGGAAATGTATTGAATGAAGCAAACGGAGACCAACTCAAAATCGAAGGAAGAATGTACTCCCAGAAATAACTTGAAGGCGGCTGGAAAAAGGACTTAATACCCCTAGGTTAGGTTTTTGTTTTTTTTTTTCTGCCCTTGACATAGCAAGTATTAGTCTTTAAGTCTATTTAATTAATTGGACAACGAGGAATAGATTTCCTCTAACATTAAAGTAAAACTGATTCTATGACTTTGAAATTCGCTTGTGTTGTTACTCTTTTACCCCTATTTTAGTAGTTTTAAATAATTTCTCCAAGGTTTCTCTCGGACTCACGGTGACTCAGACTCAGTCAATATAACCTGCAAATCTGTAGCGTAAGGAATTTTAGGAAAAGACATCATTTAAATCCAAAAATAAACTATGAGGGGCTGATACTTTCAAGTGTCTTGGTGGTTAACTATATTTAAATGTCTTATAATTTTAAGAGATTCTGTATAAAGGCAAAATGATAGTGTATAGATACAGCTTAAACATATTTATAACAGACTTGACGTTAAATTTAAAAAATCTTTAGGCCTGAAAAAAAAAAAGTTCACCAAATCTTCTTATTGCTTTTGGTACTTTTTAATTGAGGTAATTGTAATAAACACCAATAGTTTTTAGGTACTCTAAGTTGACGCTACTTACTAAAATTCTCAAGATAAAATTTAGGCATTCATTTGATACATTTCAATTAAATGGGCTGAGTGTGGTGGCTCCTGTAATTATAGAACCCTGGAAGGCTGAAGTGGGAGGACTGCTTGAGCTCAGGAGTTTGGAGCCAGCCTGAGGAAGAATGAGATCTTGTCTCTATTGCAAATAGAAAACCTAGCCAGGTGTAGTGGTGGGCACCTACAGACTCAGCTACTCAGGAGGCTGAGGAAGGAAAATCTCTTGAGCCCAAGAGTCTGAGGTTGTTGTGAGCTATGATGATGCCACGGCACTCTACATAGGGTGACAGAGTGAGACTCTGCCTCAAAAAAAAAAAAAAAAAAAAAATTCAACATATGGAGACGAGGTAAGTTGCCCAACTGGATCCAACCCATATTGTGGGTATATCAGCAAATAAATGGTTGCCTTGTTTTAAGCACTAAATTTGGGGATGGTTTGTTATGTGGAAATAAGCAAATTCTATATAATTCTGCCACTTAGAAATAAATTAACATTTCGGAGTAATTCATATTGTATAGACAGTTTTGGTTTTTTTCCATTAAACAGTATATCATGAATATTTTCTATGTGGTTAATTTTCAAAAAATATTTAGATTTTATAAGGAAAAAAGACCAAAAAAATCAACCACCAAAGCAATAACACCAAAAAAATAGACTTTAAAAAGTGAGCAATGTCTGTTTCTGTGTATGTTAATGGTAGCATAAATACATGTGGGGTTGGGACCATGTTGTATATTACTTCTTGCTATGAAACAGATCACACCAAAAGCTATCGCTCAAAACAGCAATAAACATTTATTGTCTTTCATAGTTTCCCTTGGATAAGAGTTTGGGAAGGGCTTAACATAGTAGTCTGGCTCAGGCTCTGTTATGAGGTTGTAGTCAAGACATTGGCCTGGCTATGGTCATCCAAAGACTTTACCATGACAGCGATGTTTACAAATCACCTGGCTTACTCCAGGGACTGGCAAGTTGGTCCTCACTTTCCTCGAGTTGGCGGGGAGCCTTAGTTGCTCCCATCCTAGGCTGCTCACAGGGCTGGCTGGTTTCTCCCAGCATAAGTGATCTAAGAAACCACGGTGGAAACCATGATGCCTTTTATGACCTGCCCTCAGGAATCTCAAATTGTCACTTTTGTAACTTCATGTTGATCACCTAGGCCAGCCTTATTCAGTGATGTACGTCTCCTTTGCTGAACTATAGAACAACAAAAGTGACCACTGGAAATACGTTGACAGTGAAGGAATCTGACGAGATAGTGAGCCAACATGGCCAGAGAGTGAAAATCGTTTCACTAAAAAGTAGAGCTTTAGGATTTGAGTCATAAGGACTAGGAAGCTGTGGAAAACAAGGTCTATACATTCTACATTCTTTTCAGAAGAAAAATTCCTATTTGTTACTAAGAATCATAAATGGTGAAGAAAAGTTTAATGATAAGTAAAGGAAATGGATTAAGGTGGACTTCAGCACGTTGGTGAAATTTGTATGTTAAAAAATTATTGAGTCTTTCATTGGAAATTCTATGTTGAAGATTAGTTGGTGCAGAAAACAGCCTGAAAAGCAATTAATCCGCAAAACCTAAATTGATTCATGGAATCCTAGTAGAGTAAAACTGGAAGGTACTTTGGCAGTCAGCAAGACAATCTTCCATCCAATACAATGATTCTACCTGTAGTCTATTATTAAATATTCTTTTATAATTCTTTCTTTGTGCTGTCTATGTTTTGCTTGGATATAAAGACTCAGACATTGTATTATTAGCTCTACGTGTTTATTTATTTAAGACCTAGCCATGAATCCAAATAGCCCCTTTTTTAAATCTCTGTGGACCACTAACATCTCTTCTTTTGTGTTATGCTTTTATCCTAAACATTTTAAAGCCTTACAGTACAGCTGTCAATACAGTTGAGTGGAAAATATTGCCATCACCATTATCTGATGAAAGTCTAGTTTGGTCACACAATTTTGGCAGTATGCAAAGTACCAATTGGTTCTGCTCATTAACCTTTTCTAGAAATAAGCTGAATTTGACAAAGGAGTGAAATCTGTCAGATTTATTTGTCTGATATTTTATTACCATCACTTTGACAATAACTATGTAACAAGTTTGTTAATAACATCTGCAAAGAAAATACTTCAGAATTGCATAAAATTATGCATTCAGAATGTGTATCTGAGATCCACTCTGTAAAGGTGAAATATGTTTGTTAAGTGTTGTGATCAAATTTGGACTCTTAGATTTTGAATGAAGCCTTGTGGGTGTTTTAAGTAAGAAATCTTTACTGTTTCAAAAGAGTCTCTACAACTGTGGTGCTCTATTTACAGAACTATGAAGACTGAGAAGATAAATATCTATTTGGATAATATAATATCTGAGTGTACCAGGAGGAAGAAAGGGAACCCTCCAAAGATATATTTACTTCCTCATCCCAAGAATTTGTGAATATTGCATTATACAGCAAAAGATGCCATTAAGTTAAAGATCTTAAAAGGAAGATCTTGTCTTGAATTAACTAGTGGGTTATAAATACAATCACGTGTTTTTAAAGGTGAAACAAAGGAAGATTAGACATATGGAAGAGGAGGAGGTATGCTGAGGACAAGGTGATGTAAAACCCAGGGCAGACAGAGATGTGGCCACAAGCCAAGGAATGCTGACAGCCCCCAGACGCTGGAAGAGGCAAGGGATGCAGTCTCCCCAGAGCCTCTGGAGGCCTGATGATCCTCTAACACCTGGATGTTGGCCTTCTGACTTCTGGAAGTGTAACAGAATAGATTTCTGTTGTTTTAAGCCATTGAGTTTGTGGTAATTGGTTGTAGCAGCCACAGGAAACTAATACAGTTGAGCACAGGTTTGTAGAAGTTTTATTTCTCTCTCCAACTTAAAAATCATGCTACTTATTTCAATATTGGGTTACAGATAGAAAGTACACAGTTGCATCTTGATGAAATGCAGTATAGGTTTATATGGTTAACATTTTGCTACATAAGAATGTTCTTCATTTATTAATGCAAGATTCTTAGATACTGTTGGCACTATAAACATTTGGCTAGACTAGCAAGGGGTCAGGATGATAAAAATTAGGTTGTGGTTTATGCTTGTCATGATGTTTTAAAATATGTGAATAAAAACACACTGACAATGTATGATGCTCATTTTTGTTTTCTGTGGTTTGCCAGCGTGAACGGTGCACATTCTACAGCCAAAGAAAGACTCAGACTCTGTCTGAAAAGACTCTGTGCTTCAGTTTTGCTCTTACTGATTCTGCATATAGAGAAGTATTTCTCTCCTTGGTCTCCCTTCATCCCCCACATGTTTATTCAGTGGCTGTTAAGTGCCCTGAACTATGGGGGTCCAGAGCACCAGATGAGGCACTTGTGGTCCTCGTGTTCGGGTTACCACTACCCTGTGACGGCCTTTGCCCAAATTAATAAAAGATGCCTCCTTTTACCAATCATATCCTCAAGGTGGGAGGTGAGTTAAGCCTCCAGGTGAGTTAAGCCTGGATTTTAGCCCCACTTTGTTCCTTTTGTTCACTTTTTTCTTTGAAAAGTAATAAAAATTGCTCTGGGGTTATCTGTAGGAGACATGTTCCGAGACTCCCCCCCAGGGGATGCCTGAAACAATGGGCCATACTGAGCCCTATATGGACTACGTTTTTTCCTCCATTTACAAACCTATAATGAAGTTTAATGTGTAAATTAAGTATAGTGAGGGATTAACAACAACAGCTAAAAATAGTAAAGTAAAAATACAACAGTTATGGCCATATATTGTAATAAAACTTACATGAATGTGGTTTCTCTCCTTCTCTGTCTCAAAATACTGTAATATTTTAGACAGTAGTTGACTGTGGGTACCTGAAATCACAGAAAATGAAATCATAGCTAAGGGGGACTATTTTCCTGAGTAGAGCAGGCTCCCTGAAGGTTGTATACACCAGAGAACAGAGAAGCCGAGAGAGTGAACCCTGAGACTTTCCACCATTGTGTGCTTCTCCCACAGAAGCTGGGGTTTTTCCTTGACAGTTTTTTTCTTTTTCTCTTTTGAGATAGAGTCTTACTATGTCACCCTTGGTAGAGTGCTGTGGTGTCAAAGCTCACAGCAACCTCAAATTCTTGGGCTCAAGAGGTTCTCTTGCATCAGCCTCCCAAGTAGCTGGGACCTCAGGCACCCACCACAACGCCTGACTATTTTTGGGTTGCAGTTGTCATAGTTGTTCAGCAGAACTGGGCTGGGCTCAAACCTGCCAGCTTCGGTTTATGTGGCTGGTGCCCTAACCACTGAGCTACGGGCACCAAGCCTCCTTGACAGGTTTTATGAACCTGATTCTTACCCCACAAGTCAAGAAAATTTGTTCCCTCCTGTGTTTTCCAGAAGACTGCTGAAGAATTAGTCTTGTATACCCTGGATAAGAAACCAACACTGTGATGTTTGGAACTGTTCTGTGGGCTGCTAAAATCTGTGGCACTAATAGGCTGTGAGAAGCTATTTGGGAGGGTGACATACTGAGTGAAACCCGATTACTAAAATGCCTTACCCTGAGCCACAACGCACATGTGTACGTAGAAAAATGCCACTCTTTGGGGACTAATGGGAAGGATCACTTGACAATGATGGAGAAAGTTCTAGAATTCTCAGTATACTTTGTCTTCTCCTCCCCAGCAGCAAAAATACATGTGGACAAATTGTTCAATCTCTTCCCAAAATGAAGATATACTTGTATTGTTTCAAAAATTATTATTCACTGGAGCGCTGAGAAGGTCGTGGGGTTGGGCTTACGTGCATGTAATAAGTAGCCAGGTTTTAGTTTAAAAAAAGATAATGAGAAATTAAGCTTTCTTCATAGTTCTCTATCTTAGCATAGGGATTTAGGGAGAGAAAGATAACTGATAAATGATATTTTAAATTAGCAGAAAAGTGCTCGGATTAGTAATCTAGCTTGTCAGATGGAGGTGGATGTGATAGGGTTGGAGTAGGAACTCAGAAAAAGCTGCAAAGGGAGAGAAGTTTAAGGAGGGAGCCAGGAGAGAAAGATCGCCAAGGTCGGGGAGATTCAGTCCACCATAAAGCATCTCCACCGCTTAGCTAATCTGAGAGAATGGTTTATGTAAAAACTGCCTGTACGGGGACAGCACACTAAAACCTCTTCTTGAAGTGAGTGAACCTTTCAGTCATAACTAGGTTGATCCAAATAGGCAAAGCCCCCCCCCTTTTTTTTTGCATTCTAACAGATAATGTTATTGCTTTGTGTGTACATTTGAATATGATACTAAAGTACACTTGAACAGAAGGTGAAGTATCTTGAAAATCAGCCTGCAAGGAACAGAAAAATCCCTGTAAAGAATCCTTTTTCTTTTCTTTAATTTTCATCATGGTTGAATATGAAAGGCAGATATTTTCTTACATAATATGCTCCAAGTTCGGATTTTAAAAAGACCAGGTTCAAAGTCTCTACTATAAAGAACTATGCTGTCTCTAGCTGTGGGCTTGGAACATGGCTACGGAACTCGCGTGAGCTCCATTCTAAGTAAAACTCTGGCTTTTTCTATCTTCAAATCCAGGAAAATGAATTTGCAAAGTAGACTCCAACTCCCGGCTGTGTCTGACAGTGGACAGACATAGACCCAACCAAATACAGGTGTAGTTGGCCGATGAGTGTTCATTTCAGAGCATAGCTTCATACGACAGTGGTGACCACATTAGTATTTTTTTATTTTGTTTTTGTTTTGTTTGGTTATTTGTTTTTTGAGACAGAGTCTCACTTTATTGCCCTGGTTACAGTGCCATGGTGTCATAGCTCACAGCAACTTCAAACTCTTGGGTTCAAGAGATCTTCTTGCCTCAGCCTTCTAAATAGCTGGGACTACAGGCATCAGCTGGTTTTTCTGTTCTAAGAAGAAACGGGGTCCTGCTCTTGCTCAATCTGGTCTAGAACTCCTAAACTCAAGCAATCCACCCACCTCAGCCTCCCAAAGTGCAGGGATTATAGGCATGAGCCACCAGACCAAGGCCCATATTAATATATTTTACAAACTGCATCTTCAGTACCACTTGAAACAGTGACATTGCTCTTCCTGCACGGCCACTCTGTAAGTAAAAAGATGTGTTAACTCAGAAAAGAGGAAGTGGATGGCCGAGGGAAAGCTCTGATCTAGATAGCTCTTCTCTCTGGAAAACTGCTGAATCAGAATGTAGGAAATAATTCCTAAGCTCCCAGCCTGGGAAGGGTTTATTTTTACTGGCAGGAAGCATAATGTAGTGATTAAAAGTTCTGAAGTCAGAAGTTCCCTGGATTTCTATTCCAGATGCCAAAGGACTGTAGGACTTTTGACAAATAAGTCAACTTCTTTTTGTCCCTCAGTTCCTCCGGATTGAAATGGTGATGATAACAGTACCAGTCACAATTGGACTGTCAGGGTTAAATGAGTATAGTATTCCTAACGTGCTTAGAACAGTGCTTGGCTTGCAATAATCACTAATACGTGCTAATTATTTGCATCTTTATTTCTAATTCTTTTAAAATATAATGTGTATCAGCAGAAAAATACTACTAAAGGGTAAAAGAGTGATACCTCAAATTATTTGCCCAGTAGAGTCTGCTAATGACTTATGTTTCCTATTAGAAATCATTCAAGGATTCAGAGTTAAACCAATTAAGGCAGGAGATCTATCATAGGAACCAGAGCGACAGACTGGAGACAGGGCAGTGTTAGGGCTGACAGACTGGGGACTATAGCATTCTCTATTGTTCTGGCTAGCACCTAATTCTGGCTCAAAACTCCTTTCAGATGAGAATTAAGTTGGGTGGCCCAGCTTTGACAATTGAACTAACTGCAGTGACACAGAACCAGGTTTGTTTGCCCACGTGACATAATGATGGCAGCCTTAAAAGATTTGAAAGGATGTCAGAAGAAATATCAGACCTGTTTGATTCCTAAAAGGCAGAATTAGGAGGAACAAGTGGAGGTTTCATGCCACCACAACGATCTTAAAATAGAAAGGGCTGCCCTATGAGATAATGAGCTTTTAACCCCTAAGGTGTTCCAGCAGAAATAAGCTCTCCAGTAATCAGAAATACGTATACTTGCATATTCATCTGAGGAGTGGAGATAATTACCCAGTGGCTTTGTTGGCGTGGTGTTTCACAGACACCTTGCAAAGGCAGCATGTGCAATGAATGATGAATGGTAACTGTAGATACTGTCACTCCCACGGCCGCCTCTGCTGCTCCACCAGGCCGGCTATCGTTATTATTCTTAGTGCGGATTTTAGAATTAGCTAAGAGGCTGGGCTATAAGATCTCTCTAGTTTTGATGAAAATAAAATGTTAATGTGTGCTTTTCAGCCAGGCACCGTGGCTCACACCTGTAATCCTACCACTCTGGGAAGCTGAGGCGGTGGATTGCCTGAGCTCACAGGTTCAAGACCACCCTGAGCAAGAATGAAACCCCTGTCTTTAAAAATACCCGGGTCTTGCGCTGGGCACCTGTAGTCCCAGCTACTTGGGAGGCTGGGGCAAGTGGGTTGCTTGAGCCCTAGAGTTTGAGGTTGCTGTGAGCTATGATGCCATGGTACTCTACCAAGGGTGACAAAGTGAGACTCTGTCTCAGAAAAAAAAAAAAAAAGTTAATTTGTACGTTTAAAGCTGTATTTCCACTCAGGAAGGTTAAAATACTTAAAATGGGCAGCATCTCACACTGTGGGATGTGGTCTCACTCTCCTTGTGTTTATTATACCAACTCCCTTGACTACTCTATTATTTATTATTCTCCACTCTATTTAGAATGGTTTAACCTGTGTGCAGTTCAGCTGTATCCTTTGTTAGTATAGTAATTACAGATTCTCTTCTGTTTTAGAAAGATGAAAAGGAGATGGGAGAAAGATGAAGAAAGTTTCAAGTTTAAATACCAACCTCTCTATTTCTCAGCTGGTAAACAGGTTAGATGAGAATTATTTTAGGAAAAAATGGCACCTTGTTTATTTTCTCCTGAAAGATTCATTTGTTCTTAACTCAGACTTGGAAAGTTTTAGCACTTTCTTTTTTTGTCACTAAATCTTTTTTTGCAAAGGCAAATTGAGTTAGGAATAAAATAAAATATCAGCATTATTGTCTTACAAGGAAAAGAGCAAGCGTTTGCACAAGTAAGATAAAAGAAAAAAGTAAAAGCTTCTATTTCTCCTACTTGCTGTAAGTCTATGCTGTTGGTGTAAAGTTGTGTTGTTTTTTTTTTTGCAGTTTTTGGCCAGTTTTTGGTGGTGGGTTTGAACCCGCCACCTCTGGTATATGGGACCGGCACCCTACTCCTTTGAGCCACAGGTGCCACCTGGTATAAAGTATTTTCTATTAATGAGACATCTCTAATTTTTGTCACTGTTCACATTCATTTGGGTGACATAGGGCTCCAAAATACAAATGTAATATAATGTGGCGATCTCTCCTGATCTATAATTTCCCTTTCTGAATTTTTAGCCACCTATGGTCACCTATGGTCTCAAATTTTAAATGGGAAATTCCAGAAGTCAGTACTGTTTTAGGTTGTGCTCCATTCTGAGCCGCGTGATGAGATCTCCTGCCTACTGGCTCATTCTGCCTGGTGGTGCAGTGTCCCTTCGTCCAGCATCTTCACTCTGTCTGTGCTCCCCACCCCTTGTTCATTGAGTAGCTGTCTAGGTTATCAGATCCCCGTTGTATCACAGTGCTCAAGTAACCCTTTTGTAATGGGCTAATGGTCCCCAAGCACGACAGTCGTAATGTTGGCAATTTGGATATGCCCAAGAGAAGTCATCATTTACTTTCTTTAAGTGAAATGGAGAAAGTTCTCGAATTAAGAAGGTTTAAAAAAATTGTATGCCCAGGACGATAAGATCTATGTTAAAGACAAATCTGCTCTCTGTGAAATTGTGAAGAAAGAAAATGAAGTTCGTCCTAGTTTTGTGGTTGGTTCTGGCATGTGGTAAGTGCTCGGTCAGGATGGAATAGTCATTGAATGTGGTGGAAAAGAGGAGCAGAAACGTGCTCTGACTGATGACAACTGGGTTGGGTACTACCCGTGATGTCAGGCACCCAACGGGAGTCTTGGAAGGATCTCCCACTGGGAAGGAGGTGGCGAGGGGGATGCTGTAACACGTATTCAGACTTATCAACGTCTATGAGAAAACAGGGGACAACAAAAAGGAAGGCAGAAAGTTAAAGGAGTTCAGAATCATGAATGGTTCTTGCTCTGCGATTCCCCTCTCACTTAGTGGATGGTAAACGGAAGCCCTGTTGGAATTTGGCTTTGAGATTTTTATTTTTTGACGTGTGCAGTTACATAGACCCTCTTTTCCTTCAAAGGCTTTCCCCTGTCTGAAGGCCTGCAGAGGCTGTCCAGGTGAACAGTGAGTGTCTTTATTTCAGGTGGGCAATCGTGTTTCTAAGCATCTCCCGGCCAGACTGAACACAGTAGAGCAAGGCTTCTCCAGCTCACAGGACAGGTCCTTCTCACTCATCTCATCTTAGCAGAGGATGAGCTTGTGTAAAACAGAAGATACCTGAATTTGTAGGAAATAATTGTTCTCATTTCTTCTGTGATTTGGTTAGCCACAAATCCAGAACTGTTGAGTCCGTACTAGTTCCTGATTTTCATAGTTTATTTGAATGTTTTACTTAAAATGCTAGTCCATGGAATAGCAGGAAACTGGAATTCTGACAACTTGCCCTTGATAGCCTCTGTGCTGTGGATCAACCACCTTGCCATTTGGAGCTTTGGTTTCCGTTTGTGACATGAGGGATTACTACTCTTTATAGCAATAAGAAAATTCTACACCAAGAGTGCAACTGACTGTCTTTTCCTTTCTGCAGCAAAGAGAGATTGTGTATTTACCAAGGGTTAGAACATGTCTATAGATACAAAGGTGGGTAATACGTGGTCTTTGAAGGGTGCTGTGGTGGGCACTGTAGTCCCGGCTACACAAGAGGCTGAGGCAAGAGAATCACCCAAGCCCAAGAGCTGGAGGTTGCTGTGAGCTGTGACACCATAGCACTCTACCTAGGGCAATGGTTTGAGACTCTTTCTCAAAACAAAAAACAAAAAACAAAAAACAAAAACAAAAGAACAAAAACCCACCTCTACAAAAATAAAGAAAATTAGTCAGATGTGTTGTTCATGCCTATAGTGTCAGCTACTTAGGAGGCTTAGAACAGTAGTTTGAGTTTACAGTGAGCTATGATTATGACACTGAACTCCAGCCTTGGTGACACTGTAAGATCCTGTTCTTAAAAAAAAAAAAAAAAGAAAGAAAAGAAAAAAACCTTTGATCCCCCAATCTCATTGCCTCTATCTTGCCTTCTCCCCTGCCATCAAGTGGCCGAGTTTGTGAAAATAATCATCCAGAACCCGCGCAGTGGCTCATGCTTGTAATCCCAGCACTTGAGAGGCCAAGTTGGGTGGATTGTCTGCCTCCTGTAGGTGGCCATTAATCACTTAAGATCAGAGAGCATTATTCAAGAGGTAAGTGTTCAATAAATGTTTATTAAAGAAATCATGTTAGTGAGAGGGCAACTCCTGGGTATGGTTAGAGGTGAGAATTCACCTATCAGCTGGTCAGTAGATCTGGTTCAGTTCTTCCAGCAGAACTAGCAAGTCCGGCTGAGTCAAAGGGAGAGCAAGAACCTGGGGTAATGGAAAATGAAGCAGCTGGGACGT
>NW_003852405.1:30855500-30861205 GCF_000181295.1 Otolemur garnettii
GACAGAGTCTCACTTTATCACCCTCGGGTAGAGTGCCCTGGCATCACACAGCTCACAGCAACTTCCAACTCCTGGGCTTAGGCAATTCTCTTGCCTCAGTCTCCCAAGTAGCTGGGACTACAGGCGCCTGCCACAACACCCAACTACTTTTTTTTTCCCCTGCAGTTCAGCTGGGGCCGGGTTTGAACCTGCCACCCTTGGTATATGGGGCCGGCGCCCTACTCACTGAGCCACAGGCACTGCCCAAAGTATAGTTTTTATTTAAGAAAAAACAGAGATGAGCATAGACTTTTCCAGGAGAGTGGAAAAGTTCCCCCTTTAGAGTGAGAGGAGACCCCACATAACCCAGTACCCCAGTACAAGCCCTTTCATCCCAGATCTCCTGCATTCACCTGGGAGAATTCCCACTGGTTCCCCTCAGGCCTCCAGCCCTGCTCTCCTGGTTTCATTGGTTCACAGGCCAGAAGTTACGTTTTATAGGAACAGCACGTACTTGGTTAACTAGGTCACACCCACCTAAAATTCCCCGTTTCACTTCAAAGGTCTTTTCCAACTTTTGGGTCCAGGAGGCCATAATCCTCTCCCACCTCCTACCTCCCTCAGCCCCTTTAACCTCCTTTCATCCCTAACGAGGTATAATGATGCCAAAATTAATTTTGCTTCAAAGATCCCTGTTGGCTTGAGCATCTCTTGGGTCTCCAGATCTCCCTAAAGTAACCACAGCCTTTGTGTCATTAGGAAGAGCTACTGGGATGCAGGTATCAGTTTTCACATGGTCACTTTCTCTAGGGTGAAGGCAGACACCACCGGGCCATCCTTGAACTTTGTAAGAGAACTCAGATGCCGTCTCCTTACACGACAGCCATTATGGATAGACGTGGTTTGCCACTTGGGGTGAAAACTATTTGCTATTGTTACATATCTCATAGTCTGTTGCTTTTAAAAAACTTTTCCTAGAATCCCAACATAAAACATCTTTCTGCTCTGAAATTATGTTCCCTGGGCTTTCCAGGAATCCACCCGGCCTCTTTAATGTGTGTAAGATTGTCCAACTACAAAACTCAGATTTTTTTGTGGTAATTTTTGATAGGAATCATATAAACAGATAACAGATGGAGCCTATGATTCAGATGAGGGGGCTGGGAAGCATTAACATTTTTAGAAGAATTACAGCAGGAGGAATACTAAGGGAGAGAAAGATTCTACTGCATATACACAGAAAGATTACATTATACATCCATATAGAAAAAGTACAGGTAAGTAAGGAATTCAACCTAATAATTATCTTTTCCTTAATCCCTGGAACCTTTCTTACTCTACATTATATAGTTCAATTTAACAAAATTTATTGAGTGATTACTTGGGCTAAGTACTGTATTAAGGACAAGAGATTAAAAAAAAACTCATGCCAATATACCAACAACATTCAAGTTAGGGATCAGATAAAAGACATAATAACTTTCTCAGTATCAACAACAGCAACACAAATACCTAAAAAAGTGAAAGACTTCAGTAGGGAAAATTATGAAAGATTGAGGAAGGGAATCACAGAGGATGTAAAGAGATGGAAAAATGTATTATGCTTACGGATCAGCGGAGTTAACTTTGCTCAAATAGCCTGACTACCCAACGTGATTTAAAGATTCAGTGCAATCCCCACTAAAAGACCAACACCATTCCTCACAGATCTAGAAAAAATAGGTCTATACTTCGTATGAAATCAGAAAAGAGCCTGAATAGCCAAGGCAACTTTACATAATAAGAATAAAGTGGGAGGCACTACCTTAGCAGACTTCAGGCTATACTGCTGGGTTATAGTAACGAAAACAGCATGGTATTGGCACAGAAATGGAAACATAGGCCTATGGATCAGAATAGAGAACCCAGAGGTGTAACCGTTCTCATATTCCCAACTGATTTTTGAGAAAGCAGGTAGAAACGTAACACTGGGGAAAGAATCCCTATTCAGTAGGTGGTGCTGGGAAAACTGGTCAGCCACGTGTGGAAGATTGAACCAGGATCCACCCCTCTAACCCCTCATAAAAATTAATTCCTGATGGACACAAGACAAAGGCCTAAGGCATGAAACTGAAGATTCTGGAAGAAAATGTTGGAAATGTTCTTATAGGTCTCAGAAATGAGTTTATGAAGAAAAGATCTCAAAAGCAATCACAGCAATAACAAAAATAAGCAAGTGGGACCTGATCAAATTAGAAAGCTTCTGCACAGCCGAGGACACAAGCAGTAGCATAGATAGACAACCCGCGGAATGAGAGGAGATATTTGCATGCTGTGCATTCAGTAAAGGGCTGATCACCAGAATGTACAAAGAAGTCAGCAAATCGGCTAGAAAAGTTCAAATAAGCCCTTTAAAAAGTGGGCAAAAGACATGAACAGAAGCTTTTCAAAGGAAGATAGTCTAATGGCCAACAAACACATGAAAAAATGCTCAACATCTCTAGGCATTAGGGAAATGCAAATCAAAACTATGAGATATCACCTAACTTGAGTGAAAATGGCTTTTATCAAAAAGTCCCAAAACAATAAGCGCTGTGCGGATGCAGAGAGAAAGGAACGCTCACATCTGTTGGTGGGACTGAAAACTCCTACAACCCCTATGGGAAGCGGTATGAAGATATTCAAATACTCAAAGTAGACCTGCCATTTGATCCAGCAATCTCACTAGTCAGTATTTACCCAAAGGACAAGAAGATGTTTTACCATAAAGACACTTTCACTCAAACGTTTATAGCAGCATAATTCACAGTTGTAAGGATGTGGAAACAACCCAAGTGCCATCAATACACAAGTGAATTAATATCATGTGATATTTGCATACCACGGAGTACTACTCAGCCACAAAAAATAATAGTGATCTAACAGCCTGGATGGACCTGGAGACCATATTTTTAAGTGACGTATTGCGAGAATGGAAAAACAAACACCACATGTGCTCAGCACTAAATTGGAACTGGTCAATCCACACTTATGTCCACCCAGGACAGTAAAACTCAGTGGCATCAAGTAGGTGGGAGGGAGGAGGGGGAAGGGTTGAGTTAATTCACACCCGCCAGGCGTAATGCGCAATTCTGGGTGAAGGGCACATTTTAAACATTAACCTGAAAGGTATTAAACAAACTATGTCACCATAATGTGTGTAACGCTATAATAATCTGGAAAAAAATCCTAAACACACACACTCTGCATGCCAGACGGGCCTCAGGGAGTTTACAGTCTGATTAGGGAAGGTGGATGCTAAAAAGACAATGTGAACAGGTGCTGAGAGCTAAGTTAGGGGCACAGAGGACGACAGTGGGAAACATACTGTTAATAATATAACTAATTAGCTGTGTTGCTAGCATTCATGGAATCGGTGCTAAGCCTTTGATTTTAATAATTCTAGTTGCTTAGGATTTTTGTTCTTAATTTTAAATCATGCTGGAATATAAGATGACTCCCTTGAACCATGGAAACTGTATGTAGCTAAGAGCCTGTCGTCACCATGTGCTCGGCTTTTATGGATAAAAATATGTTAAAAATATTACAACATTATAAATAGGAAGCATACTTATTTTCTGTGTCAGAAAGGCAGACGTTAGAGTTCAGTAACACTTGACAGTTAATTGATTTAGAAAATATTACTATTTTTTTAAAAGACTAACCAGATTTTGTTGCGTCTGTAGATTGGTTTGTTATAAGAGGCAAAAGACAAACTTCATTTGGAAAATTAAACACAAAAAAGGGACGTCTCCCCACCTTGTTTACTTGTGACTCAAACCGCAGCCTAGTTTTAAGGAGAGCTTTACTAAACTCATTGTGTTCTCCAGTGAAAATTAAAATTAGCACCCGTGTGCATATTATAAAAATAAGGAACAGAATGTTCACAATAAACCCAAGAGAGATTCTGATAAAGATAAGGCCAACTGTTTCAATTTTGTTTTTTAATGTAATGCTGTTACAACTTACTTGCAACATTATTCCCTGCTTGGAGGCCCCCTAATTATTTCATCATGCAGCAGGAAATCCTGGTAGGTCATATATAAACAGCCTGAGGCAGGAACCTCTTCATCTGATAGAGCATGACGTCTGACATCTGTGCAGCCACTGCTAGCCTGCCACAATTAACCAGGAAGCCCAGACATTAACGAATGCAAAGGCACCTGGGAGCTTGGGATAATGTGAAGTAGCAAAGGTCTTTCCTAATCCAATAAATTCCTATGAAGATGAAAAAGTAACAGCAAAGGGGTGACAATTTTCTCGGGAATCGAATCTTTGTGGTCTTTTTTCCCAACTGTTTTCCAAGAAGCAGTGAGTCATCTCTCTTATGCACCCTCCCCTTCCCCTCTCATGTATGCATAATGCCCCCTTGAATGAGACTTGAGTGCACTTAGAGGCTGCTGGATTCAGCTCTCCGTATTGTTAATGCTTACTGCTGGGGTGGGGTGGGGTGGGGGGACGTTTTGTGGGCTTCAAAAACTAAACGAAGCCCAGAATATAATCTCCATAGAGACAGCATGGAGGGACTGAGCCAGTGCCAGCTTTATAGGCTGTTTCTCTCAGACATTTATTGTTTATTATTCTGCTTGGAGGCAAAGACTATGACAATGAGAGATTTGTGCTGTTAGGGGTTCATTGTATTACCTGATAGGAAAATGTAATTTCCAGATTTTGTTACAGTGTTTTAAAGCTGCAGCCATTGTGTCTTTATTAAACAGATATTTACTGGGTACCTGCTATTCTTGGCCAGGGCTGAAGAAGGTCATCTCTGCCCAGGCATGTGGTCTATTGAAGGAGACTGGCTAGTGGCTTATCACAGGTCCTAAGGAATGATAAGGAGAGAGCAATGAACTTAATAAGGCAGGATTCAGGACGGATGGCACGGAGGTGACATTTGATCTGCATCTTGAGTGATGAGTAACTTTCCTAGGTTTATAAAGTGAGGATGAGTCCTGTAGAGTGAGTAACAAACCAAGGCACGAAGGTCTGGAAGAGTCAGAGAACTGGGTGAGGGTGTCTGGGGATCAATATTCCGGACACTTAGAATATGTGGATGAGTGGAAGGAGATGGGGCAAGAAAGTCAGGCAGAGCTGGAACGTGAGAGGCTTTGGGGGCCACGCTAAGCAGTCATCGTACAGGCAGAGGTCAGTTTGATTGTTTTTTAAATAAAAAAATTATTGCTGAAACATATTCACATAAGATTGTTCTGGCAGAAATGTATAGATAGATTGGGAAAGGATCCTTGACAGGAAGCCAGAACAGCTAGAATGCTGTTTTGACAGGGACTTTCCGGGTCCGTTTGCCAATTCCTGGAACAAATAAGGTCTCACAAGGTCAAAAAAGATAGCTTTGAATTTTGACGTCTTGGTATTTTAAATAATACGGGCACAGTTTCATGGCTAATTTCTCTGTTCCCTCTTTATTCTTAGTCCTCTACCCCTTCCCCACTTTCTTTCCCCCATTTCTGAGCCATCTGAAACCTGAAATCATTGAAATCACACCCCTTTGAGGTTAAAGCTTTTGGCCAGCGTTCCAATCATTTCAACACTATCCGAGTTGCACTCTTTGAAGTCAGGGCCTTGCTAGTAATGATAGAGCAGATATTTGTCCAAAATAATCACTAGTGGGTTTGTGAGACAGAAAGATGCCTAACAGGCGAGGATTGGGACATACAGATGGTCAATTATGGATTAACTTTAAAAAAAAA
>NW_003852405.1:30861229-30877681 GCF_000181295.1 Otolemur garnettii
TGGGATTCAGAGCTAACATACTGTATTAATTATTATTATTATTCATTCTGTATTGCCACAAATGTACACAATGCTATATAAATGGTTGACAGTCATGGAGAAAGAATAATACCCCAGCCCTGGAATGCTTATAATTTATGTAAACACATCCTTTTATTTTGTTTTTCCAACACATATCTCTGAGTTGTGATTCTGCTTATTTTGCTCATATTCATATTTCATCTCTGGTTCTCATATAAACTAAAAAGCGAGCTGTTTGGGGAGGCACACATGTTTTCCCAAAGTGATGGTTCTCTTGCGTGGCACTGGAACTGTCTCATTGGGAATTCTGAGTACACTTCTTGGTTGGGGTCCCTGTATATATATGTGAAATGAGAAAAAGGGGTGCATATTTATGGCCCTCTGGTGATGAATGGGGTGAGGAGAATAGATGGTTACTGGGAGCTTTGCTTAGTACAGTATTCAAAGCCGTCGCCTTTATTAAGTGTTTTTTTTTTTTTACTATGAAAACACAGAGGAAGCCAAGTCAAGGAGTTAGTGCCAACACTTATTCTTTCTCTGAATTCCTTGTTAGATTTCCGATCATCAAGTTCATTAATTTCCTCAGTATACATTCATACGATATTATTGTTTTCTTTTTCCTTGCTCTCCATACTTTTCAAACTGACTTAGTTTAAAAACAGATTGAGTGATTCCCATGACCTCTCTGGTTTTTGTTAAATAGCTTTAAGCATTCCACAGACAGCAAACTCAGTATTAATATGAACTTGACAGTGGAGAAATTTATATTTTTGATTGCAATTATACAATTAACTAAAGGTTTTACTGCCTTTTATTTTACTGTTTCAAAACATTTGAAAGAGGGTGGCACTTGTGGCTCAAAGGAGTAGGGCACTGGCCCCATATACTGGAGGTGGTGGGTTCAAACCTGGCCCTGGCCAAAAACTGCAAAAAAAAGAAAGAAATTTGAAAGACACAATTTAAACTTTGACACAATCTGTATTAGGCTCTGAAAAATTTTTCCTTAAAGTCAGAATTTGTCACTACATTTAGAATCTCTAATTTGAAAGTCCTTTAAAATATAATTGATATTCATATATATTTTCTATATGAAATAATGACCATTGATAGTCTGTACCCATGTTCATTATTAGAAAGGCCTTCTTAGAGAAAAGGTTTCCAGGAGAAAATAAGGTTTACGTAGCAATCTAAAAAATGAGTGAGGGTTAGACCGGGGTTAGCAGAAGATTTCAGGCAGTGGGGAAAGAAAGAACAGTCTAGAGGCCGGTGAATTCCTACTAAGAGTTTAGAAATGAAAATAAGGCAGAAGGCTTGAGTTTAGACTGCAAAGAGATGGAAGTAGGGGAGGAAGGAGAAAAAGTCAGACGAAAGTTTGATTATTTGGCATTAAATAAACCAAGAGAGTGTAGTTGGGCCAAGTCCTAAAACAAGGGATCTTAACTCAGGTTCCGTGGCCTTCTAGGGAGTCATGATGAGCTTGTTGGAGTTTGATTGTGAAGATTTTATGCATAAACAAATTCTGAAATGATTGTGATGAGCCACTGTCCTTGTTGAGAACAAAGTCTCCTCTTTAATGCCTGTTCCCAGCCAACACTGTCTCTATTTGTGAAACGCTATTTGGATTTGGACTTCTTTCATTCACACATTTACATGTTCACATATTTATTGAATTTTTCATAAGTAAGAGACACAGCGGTAAAAGAGAGAAAATGGACTTTTAAAAGGAGAAAACAGAAAATAAATAAGGAGAATATATAAAAGGAGAAAACAAAATAAATAAGTGACAAATAGATGAATGAGATTTTATAAGAGGAAGCGCTATAAAGAAACTACAATGAGCGTCTTATAGAAAGGAGGGCTTTTCCGAGGATGTGTTCTTGAGCTAAAGCTTTGATGGCAAGAACCTGAACTAGCCAGAGGGGAGACCCTGAGACAGAGCTGAGTTGACATGTTTGCTGAGTAGAAAGAAGGACAGGGCTGCAATATAATTAGCTGGGGGTGGGGGGTGGGGGGAGTCCAAAGTTGGATGGGACACTGGAGAAATGGGCCAGGAATCAGGTCATACAGGTCATGGTTAGGAGTTAGAACTTTATTCTCAGAAAGTCATTATAACAATTTAGCAGTAGCATTACATGGTCCAGTCTATTTAGGGGGGAAACAGACGTAGGGAAGCTAAGAGCTGAAATGTGGAGACCAGTTAGGAATCCTTTGCAGAAGTTCAAAAGATGGGATGGTGTTTTGAACTAGGGAGACAGTCGTGAAAAGGAAGATTAGTAGATGGAAACTTGAGACGGATTTTGAAGCAATACACAACTGCCTGTGCGTGGGCACGGAGAAATGCCAATTACAGCGGAGATGATTCTCTGATTCTCCCAATACGGATGCCTCTAAACGGAAAATAGCAGAGATATTTCAAGAAAATTACTTCAGGGGTGTCTGACAAACAACATGAAGTCAGGACACGTGAGTTCAGACCTTACCCCTGTCACTCGTGACCCTCAGCCAACCAGACTTTTACCCTCTTGGGGACCATTTTCTTATCTAAAAAAATGAAGGTAATAAACTGTGAAAGCACTTGATACTCCTCGTACCAAGTAAATTTTGTTTAGTTTTAAGAAGAACAATAAACAACTTCAGCAACAACCGATAGGGCATGGAGTATGGGCAGCTAAAAAGGGAGACAAAAAGAGAAAGTAGAGAAAAAATGCATTTTTACCAAAAATGAAATTGCTATTTTTAAAATCATGTTTGTGCCTTTTTGAAAATTTGCTTTTAGACCCTATTAACCATGGTCCTAACCATTCCTTTTGTTTCTGTATTCAAAATTGCATGCACACAAGCTAGGCAGTGAGATTTCCAATGCTATGTAAACAATGTATCCTGGCTTCTGAAAATGAATTCTGCATATATTATGTGCATTGATATTCAAATATTCACATGAACTTCACAGCAAGCTCACAGTGATTATGACCTCCACAATCACCTTAATTGGCCCAGCCCTCTCCAAGAGTGTGCCCAGGAGTCACGGAGGATGAGTCTAGTCTCTTGTGTATTTACAAATCATTTCTTCCTTTCTCTTTTCTAGTTGCCCAAAAGCTGTGTAGCTGTAAGTGATTCTAGGAAGCAGGTTCGGGGTGGGGGTGTGGAATAGAGTCTCAAAAAGCTTTAATGATATACCTACTTTGTGAAAGTCAGGAACTGGCATTGTTTGTGGATTTCTTTAAAAAATTGAGATTCTCTTACTCTCTTACCTGAAGCAGCCAGGTCAGTGTTAAGTAAATTAGTTAATGTTGCTTATAGAAGCTGGAGTTGTTGATCACACTGCCATTCTGGTATAAAACCCAAGAAAACCATGCCTTTGTTATTTGCTATAGAGACAAGGTTCTTGAATTAGATGAGGGTGGGGGCTTGGATGGAGGGTTGGGGGGAAGATATTTGATGGCATCTATCAACTTTTCCAGGTGGAAAATCTGGTATTCTCAGCCTGCCCTCGGAATCCTGTGAATGGACTTAACAAAGCCGCACAGCAAAAGCTGATTTGGAAGGAAACCAGCTTTGGCTGTGCAGGAATCCGCTAAAATAAGCCAACTTTCCAGAAATCTTAAAAGAAAACAAATGCTTTGGGGGAAATCACTTTTAGATCGTGTCTGTGAATATTATATGACTAATATTTGGCCAGTGCCCCTGAGGACAAGAGAAAAGTCAAGATTTTGAATCCTATTTTGATCATTCTCCAAATAGCTACTCAGATGTGGATATACTTGAAGTAAAAAAGTCCTGAATCTGTTCACCCGAGTTTTCTACTTTCGTTGCTGGAATATTCCTTTTAATAGTGGGACAGGGAATCTTTCTATAAAGTAAAATGCTAATGCAAGTCAAGATTGCCCTAAAGGAGGTATCTCTCCTGCCCTTTTGACCCATCACAATTTGTTCTTTTAACAAATAACCTGCTAAAAGATAATTTAAGAAAAGTAAAATCATAATGCTTGTATAGGTCTAAAAATGAACATGCATTAGAGATTTCATTCGACTCATTAAGTGAGGGATCCAGGTAGATGTTATAAGCAGCCAAAAGAGTCTGTAAAACAGGCTGATTTATAGATCAGGGACATCGAAACAAACACGTCTATGCAGGCAAAGAGGCTTTGTTTCCCAGGGTAGGGAGGGAAGTCTATTAAATCTTTACCCGAAAGGATAAGATTTGCATCTTTGTCAATTACCTACATTTTACAGAGCTCTAAAATAGCTGAAAGACAATGAAAGACTAAGATCAGGTAACCTGGGAGGGTGTCTTCCAGACAGTGCCTAGCAAAGATTTAGTTTTCTTTTGATTATACATGTGATCGGTAGCAAGAGGGTTGACGTCCTTGCTGTTCAGGCTATCAGATGAAGGCAAACTGATTCTGATTGTTTTTAGCAATTGGAATTGATGATTTGTGAGATCAGAGGCTACCTAGTGAAAGTTGAGAGTTATACTCAGTAAATGTAACCCTTTTGGAGGAGAAATTACAATTGGCTTCACCACTCCTATAAGTTTTCAGTAATTCATTGCAGTAGCCAAGAGGTGGTGAGTCAATGGGACAGATGATAAAAATAGTCACTCCTGCCTCCTTCCAGACTTTGCTGGTGGATTTAATCCCTATAAAACATGTCCACGGGATATAATGTGGTTTTGGGTTTACAGTTTGGGGAGGCTGGATCCCAATGGACCTTTCTTACTACATGAACTCTTCCTCCTGGGTCAGGGACCCAAGATAGGAATTCTCTGAGTTGATCAGCATATCTGTTCTAACAAAACGTTTGTGAACTGAGGAAATCACCACAGATACATCTGTGGGCTCTTTGGATGCACTTTGAGACATATTTTGGGCGAGACTTGATTTACCATCTAACTGAAATCTCTGCTTTGACTAACAAACCACTGTGGCATTGGAGTATCAATTTAGATCAACTAAAAAACAGTCGTAATGCCAAGATAATTCCCTTTACCTTCTGCATAATCATTTTAGCATGTGGCACTCAAGTCACACATAAGACTCCGTCTCCTATCACAATATTTAAGGTTATTATTATTACCATAATATTCAAGTTCAGGAGCCACTGGGGCTTCCAAAACATTTGCCCCATTGTAATGGTTTTTCATTACAATCAGCCACAGGTGGCAGCTGCAGTAATTATGATGCCACTGAAGGTGCTGGAATTCTAACATCATAATTACCATTAGCAGGGAGCTCAGTCCTGTGCTGAAGATTGAGGACATGACCAGACCAGATCTAAAACGCCAGCATTGTGAGTCTGTCTCCTGGGTCAGTTGTGGTTTTAATTTTGTATCAGTCAGAGTCTCATCAGGAGATAGAAATCATAGGATAGTTTGAACCTGGAAAATTTAATATAATGAATTATTAGCTGTAACTGGGGACTGGAGTAATGAGGGTTGGCTATAGTAGGACACATAGATTTCTCAAGAATACTGGAATAGAGGTAGATGGAGAAGATGCCATCTCTCAGGCTGAGAAGGGACATCCAAGGAAAAGCCCTTCTACCACTGTGGGCGGAGATCCAGATCTTGTTGGAGGGGGTACAGTGAACTGGAGGCATTGGCTGAGGTGTTGTGCTAGTGGCACATGGTAGAAATATACTTTCTGGGTGCTGAGAAAGCTGCTGTGGAGAAGAGGTGCGTCTCAGAACCTGCTGCAAAGTTTGCCAAGGGATGACACAGGAAGGCTTGCAAGGGGAGGTGCCATACTTCAGAACCATCGCAAAGCTGTTCGCGGGTGGTGCCAGATGCTCTTGGGCACCAGACATTACTGAACTTCAAGTGCTCAGGAGCTGAGCACTGAAGAAGTTACCTTGGAGGGGACCGAGAGAAGCCATTCACAGGGCTGTGTCACCTGCTGCTGCTGAAGCTGCTCACACTGCAGGAGCCTTCTGAGAGGAGTTTACTGAACTGGGTGCAGGAACCTTCCTCCTCCAGCCTCCTCTGGTGACCTCTGCTGACAAAGTTTGACACTGTGCCAGCTCCATGGTGACAGAGCAGGTATTTACTAATTGTACATTTGGGAAATATCCTAAATGAGAAATTCTGTGGGCATCTTGCTTCACATCTGCTTATTAATTGCAACAAATGTTTTAACATTATATTTATCCATGAGCCAGAGGCATGCCAACTAAATCTATGTATGACTCAAGGCTGGAAGAGCTGGCTGACAGGCCCATGGTAGATAATAATCATGCATTGGACATTCCAATAAATATTTGTTAGACAAATGGTTAAATGACTGGGTAGCCGTCTTATCTTTAACATGATTACAAGGAACTGAGGCCAACATTTGATATTTTATGAAGTAATAGGATGGAGGGAGGCGTGTAGGAAGTTTATACAGCATAACGCATAGCACTTATTTAAAAACACAGAGGGTTTGGGGTGACAATGAGCTCAGAATGAACTAAATGAAAGAAAAGGAAAAAATCAGGCTCTAGATCCAGATGTCAAGTGAGTTTTTTTTTGTCATGTGTTCTGCTGGTAGCAGGACAGTACTGTATCTGGCTAGAGCTGGCTTTGAGGGTGATTGTCTGCTAGTGGAAAACAGTTGAGTGATCGATGTGTGTCAGTGTGGGAGGCAGCAGTGGTAAGGGAGGTAATGGCTTCCCTCTTGCCCTCCGGTGGGTCTGCTTCTGGAGTATGTGTGGGCCGTGTTCTATGTCAGGCATCACATTTAAAAATTACATCGACATAACCATTTTTACTTGTTTTTAGAATTTGATGAAAGTTATATATTTTCCCAGAAGAATGCATGTGTGTAAAATTTTGCATGAAATTTTAAGGGAGTCATAGAATGTAGACTGAGAATTCTTGAATTGGAGGGGGTGGGAAAAATATACCTTGAATAATAATAGGAGCTGTATTCATTGAACGGTTCTATGGGCAGGTGCTCTGATAGTTAATTTTATATGTAGAGCTCCTGTAAGATGCCACTGCAATCTTGTAAAGTGGTTGTGTTACTTTCATTTTGTTGTAGAAGTAAATGATAATGAGAGATATTCTGTAGTTCACTCAAAGTCACACCGTGGTGCACTTGAACTTCCAACTCAGGCGCCTTCACCCCTAACTTACTGTTTCCATTTTCTATAAAGGAATATGTGTTGCATATAATGCTTAATATATGTTTGCACAGTAAATAAATGACAAGTTTCCATGTAGAAGATGTTTTGTATTGCACTGGAAGGAGAAATAGCATGCATGGGTCGATATTTGATAATTTAGTTCAAAAACACCCCTTATATTACTAGTCCTTTGTTTTACATAAATTTGTCTCTTTTAAAGCCCTTGCTTTCGTATTTCTATTTGGTATACAGACCAGACCGTATTTATTCTCATTTTAGAAATGAAAAAATTGGGGTCCAGAGTGGTTGAAAGACAGTCAATTGATCCAGGTTTTGAACCCATCAGCTTTTCTGCCCCCCACTAGTTGAAAAAGGTTGAAAATTCATCTGAACTGGGACAAGAGAGCCCAACAGATGTAAATTGGAAAATAAATTCTAAGATGATTTTGTCGTTTCAGAAGCTCTGAGGCCTTTCCGGACAACGTGGATCTGTTTTTAGATCTACCTTCAATCTTGCTTTTTAGGACAGTCTGTTTACCTATTCTGGTGAAGAACAATCTGGTTTTCTTTACTTGCGTTCACAACTTCTCTTAGGAAAGGTAAGAGGGATAAATTGTTCTTACAACAGTTCCAGGATTTTGGACGGATTCATAAATTGTTTTCTGAATCTGTCAAGTGCTTCTGATGATTGAGATTTTGGCTGGAGACGTTTTTGGCAGTTCTTTTAAGTGTAAGCCTCTTACTTTCCCTCCCTCTGCATGTTTTTGACAAGTAAGGGCCCAACTCACATAGGTCTGACTGTTTGTTGAAGAGTTCAGGAATGAAAACTAAAAGTGGCATCTCTTTACACGTTCAGAGACAACCCATACTCTATCCCCTTTTTTTCTCCTCAACTTTATTGAGGCATAACTGAACAAAAATTATATATATTGGGGAGCTCCCATGGCTCAGTGAGTAGGGTGCTGGCCCCATATACTGAGGGTGGTGGGTTCAAATCTGGCCCCAGCCAAACTGCAACAAAAAAATAGCCAGGCATCATAGCGAGCACCTGTAGTCCCAGCTACTCAGGAGGCTGAGGCAAGAGAATCACCTAAGCCCAAGAGCTGGAGGTTGCTATGAGCTGTGATGCCAAGGTAGGGTGTTTCCTGCCCATTAAACAGGCAAACCTCCCCATTGTGGAGATGTGCATTTGCCTGGGGCACAGATCAAGGGAATACGCTCAATTTCTGAGATATGGGCAGAAGAGCTTATATCCCTTATCGCAGAGGAAAATCCTCTGTGGTGTTGATGGGAGGAAAATGCCTCCCTCCTACCGATCCCTCAGAGGAGATTAACACAGGTAAGCTCTCTGTTTTACTCCACAGAGAACTAGTGGAGTTTGACACCTCTCTAGAAATCTGTGTGTGTGATCTCAAGCAGGAGACTCTCTCAATACAAGGCTCAGATTTCAGATTTCTGAAGGCTACCCTGAAGGTTAATAATAATAATAGGAGCTGGTAAGCTCAATCAGAGAAACTGCTGGTGTCTTTGTTTCTTCCCTCATTGTACCCTCTGGGCAAATAGATGCCAATAGAATCAGAGTGGAGCAAACACTCTGGGCCATTACCAAAATCCTAACGGGCGATGGACCCCTGAGCACCCACCTTTACTTCTACTCTTTGTCTCATGTCTTTTTCTTTACCACTGTTTCTAACTATATTTCTTCAGTCAATCCCCACTAGTTTCCACAGGTCTCAGCAAACCCTGTTTCTGGGATGGGACCCTGACAGCACTTAGTCCCTATTTTTAAATTTTTGATGAATATTCATACTGTTTTCCACAATGGCTGTAACAATTTACATGCCTACCAATAGTGTATAAAGTTTCCCATTGTTCCATTGGGAGCTAACATTTATCATCTTTTGTTTTTTAATAAGTCATTCTAACCAATGTAATGTATGAGATCTCATTGTGGCTTTTATTTGCAGTTCTTTGATTATTAGTGATATTGAAGGTTTTTTTTGGCGTACCTATTAACCATTTCTGTTTTCTTTTGAGAAACATCTATCCAGTCCTTTGCCCATGTTTTAATTAGGTCATTATTAAAAGTGGGATATTGAAGTCTCCAACTATTGTTGTTGTTGATGATGTATCCATTTCTCCTTTCAATTCTGTGAGTTTTTCCTGCATGTATTTTGCAGTTCTAGTGTTAGGTACATACGTGTTTATAATTGCTATATCTTCTGGATGGATTTATCCTTTTATTATCGTATAATGTTCTTTGTGTCTAGTGCACATTTTTATCTTAATGCCTGTTTTGTCTGATGTTGGTTTAGTCACTCCTGCTCTTTTGTTTATTATTTGCTTGGTATTATTTTCATCTTTTTTATGTGTGACTTATTTGTGTCTATGAACTTAAAAGGCATCTCTTTTAGGCAGCATTTATTTGGACTTTTATTCTTATTTTTTCCATTGGCCCTCCTTCCCCACTTGACAGCATCATGCATTTACTCTGGATTTGAAGTAGAGGGAGGCCAAGAGTCAAGAAATATGGGCAGCCTCCAGAAGCTGGAGAATTGAGCAAATGAATTCTCTCCTGGCACTTCCTCAAAGCAACACAGACTGCTGACAAATCGACTAGAGCCCAGTGAGAACCATGTTTGACTTCTGACCTACAGAACTTTAAGATAATAAATTTGTATTATGTTAAGCCAACCCCCCCAACCCACAATATTTTTGCTGATATCATCTGTTTGGTGAAGTATTCTTCTTCTTTTTCTTTATTTTGTTGAACATATTTGTGTTCAAAGTCCTTGTTCATAAGGTCTTATTTGAGATTTTGTTCAGCAAGTTCAATATCTAGATCTCCTTGGTCACAATTGATTGCTTTTTTTTCTTCCCTGTGTATGGGGCCATACATTTTTGTTTCATTGCATGTCTTATCTAATTTTGCACAAACTAGATATCTGAGACAATGCAATATGCCAGCTCTTGAAATCAGATCCTTCCTTCTTCAGAGTTTGTTATCGTTTCTGTTCGTTAAATGACTTTCCAGTATTAATCCTGTGAAGTCTGTTTTCTTGTTGTATACAGTCAGTTGGGCTTTTGTTTTCCTGGCCTAATGGTCATTGAGATTAAGTCTTTTTTTTCTTTTTTAAATAAACACTCCTTGGATGGTTGTAACTTAATTTCCAAAGTTCTGAAAATGTTGGTTTTGACAATTATTTCCTTTGTTCCTGTTGTTGTTATGAAACAGTGGATTTACTGAGGTCTTTATCATTACCCGAGGTCTTTATTTTGCCTTTCCAGAAGTGTTTCTTCTTGCATTATTCTCTATTGACTTTTGCCAAGACTGATGAAAAATGCACTCCTCTGAGGATCCCGAGCACCACTTGCTTCACATAACCTTTTTCAGTGATGAAGTTGAACCTTAAGTTGTCATCTTGTGAGCTGAGAATTTTATGTTGAATTCATTTTTGTCTGGCAAAATAACATATACTAATATATATCAATTCAATGCCTATCGTTAGAAACAACATTACACCTGGTAACTGAATCCTATTCCACCCGTCTGTTCTATTTTTCACTAATGTAACTATGCCTTCCTCAATGGTCCTGGGTCACCTTAGAGCCGTAAGAAAATCTAAATGTATTGACTATTTGCTGTTTGTCAAGAATTTATTAAGTGCTTTACATACATTATCTCATTTGATCTTTTTAATAACTTTACTTGGTAGGCATTTTTAATAGCCACATTTTTAAAGCAAAGGAAACTAAAGTTGGAAAAATCAGGAAGTTGTTCAAGGTCACCTAGCTGGTAAGTAGTAACACTACTAATCACACCCAGGAAGCTGTGCTCTATACCTCACAGAGACATGGGAGAAATAAGAGGGTCTGGAACATGGAAGCAGACCTAATTAAGGTCAAAAGGCTCTCCTGCTAGGGAAATTCTTGGCAGTATAAATATTTACTCTTTACCTTTGCAGATCTTACCCTTAGTACTGCTGTGAGAAAATTTTGGAACTACTTTATTAATTAATATGATCAATTACAGGGAGATATCACAGACAGTGTAGAAGCACAGAGTCAAATATAATAAGTAAAATATTTTTGAGATTTCCAATGTGGAGATGGAAGTAATGGTATTGTAACTTACAGTATAATAGACCCTTACACAATACAGGTTTTAATTGTGTGGGATCACTTACATGCAGAATTTTTGTTTCAGTAAAAGTTATACCAGGGTTCCTGCTCCTCCCACCTCCCATTCCCCCTCTTCTACATCTCCTATCTCTGCCACCCCTGAGAGAGCAAGACCATTCCCTCCTCTGCCTTCCCCCCCTCAGCCTAGTCAATGTGAAGATGATAAGGGTGAGAACATTTATAATCTACTTTATAAAATCAGTAGTAAATGTATTTTCCCTTCCTTATGATTTTTAAAATATTTTTTTCTCTAGGTTAACTTGTTATAAGAATATAGTATATAATACATATAATATACAGAATATATGTTGACTATGTTACCAGTAAGACTTCCAGACACAGTAGGCTACGAGTGTTAAAGTTTTGGGGAACTAAAAATTTATATATGGATTTTTGACCATTGAGGTGCTGGCATCCCTAACCCCCACACTGCTGAAGGGTCAATTGTATTTCTATTGGACAGAATTAATTATAATAATTTTTATATACAGAGAATTAAATGTCAATTATGTGCTTTTACATGATGGTTGTTGATATCCTAAATAAGTGAATGAAAATTGTTTTATAGGAAATTTATAGGTAATGTTTATAGGCAATGAAAAAATAAGTGTAAGTGTATTTTTCTTGATTTTGCCATATAAGGGCTATAAAAATTAACTTATCAGGTGGTGCCTGTGGCTCAAAGGAGTAGGGCGCCAGCCCCATAAGCCAGAGGTGGTGGGTTCAAACTTAGCCCTGGCCAAAAACTGCAAAAAAAAAAAAAAAAAAAAAAGTAATTTGTCTTTCCTAAGCAAAGTATGATTTTTAGAGATATTATAATTGCAAATTTCTCAACTTAGAATTATAGTGTTCAATGCAACCACAGTTAAGTTTTTTAAGGTAAAAGTGCTGTACTCCAATAGCCATGTACAAATGTTTGTGTATACATGATATTCTTTTCATTCATTTTAAAGAAATAAAGTTAATCTGTAAAGCTCAGAGAAACCATGAATTCAAATCTATTTGATTGCCAAGCTCAAGAAAATAAAGGATAAGCATGCAAGTTTATTCCTACTTATGTAATATGCATGCACTGATATGATTTAGATATAAAACAAACATATTTTCTTCATTTATGAGTGCACTCATGTTATGTAGTGGTATTATTTAGTATTTTAAAAAGTGGCATTCTGAATTTTATTTTTTCTCCTTCTTATGCTCTTGATTTTCCCTTTACTTGAAGGAAAAATAACATTCATTCTATAGAGAGGAAGGTCACTTTCAGTTTATCATAGATGGTGATATTAATAACATTTTCTTTAAGATGTCTGTTGGGGTGTAGCTAAGAAGCTCCTAAATAACGTATGGGAGAGGATCAAACAGGAAATAAATGTTCTGAAATACTTCTTCAGATTACAGTTGCTGGACATTCTACTTGCAGTAGCTGGTTTGCTCTTGGCAACCACACTCTTCTGCCCAACCACCACCCAGAGCAGGGCAAAGCAATCTGGGTAGTCTGCCTTTGCGTTAGCACATCTGTTTTGAAGTCTGGTGGATGTGACTTCTTTCAAGCAACAAACTCCCGCTCTTAAACTTATATGTGCTCAAATTGCTTAGCTTGCTACCTTGGTCGTGTCTTTCCAGCCAGTTGGTCTGGAAGTGGCTACAATAGCCAAAGAGCTCTTGACTTTAGAGCACAGGGCAGTTTATGGTGTCCCCCCGTAAAGGAGAGGTAATAGAAATCTGGCTGTCCAGAAGCAACTTTGCACAGCTGCCTCCCACCAGGGTTGAGTTACCCAATCCAGCTGGAGGGTCAGCTGTGATAGACAGGCGGGTTGTTGGATGCACATGTTCTGACATGCAGCTGTGCAGTACTTTGAGCTTTGCCTCATTTAGTGAGATTTAACCAGAAATCTTTTTCTCTGGATGTTCACTAGTCTTTGAGTCCTGGGGATATGGACTTTGGAAATGTTCTGTCAATTATTGTGATTTTTCTCTTGTGCATTTTAAGCCACAATAACTGTTTCTTTTTTTTTTCCTGGCCCATCCCCTGCCCTTGTAGCCACAATAACTATTAAGCAGAACCATAGCCTCCCAAAGGCGGGGAGGGTGAAGCTATAGTACAGCACTTAAAAAAAATCCTGTACCATCTTTGGAGGTAGGCCAATCTGGATTTGAGTTCTGGTTTCAACATTGATAAACTGTGTGACTAGTTTTTTCATCCGTAAAATGGGAAAAATAACATCTTCCTCACAGATTGTAAAAAAACTTCAAGTGAGTTAATAACATGAATATGCATGCAAATTAAATCCTTTATAAAGGATTTAACATAGTACCTGGCCAATAGTTTCTTTAATTTTAAGATCCTTGATCTTGGTGAGCTTAATGAAGCATTGAAAAAAAGAAAAAAAATTCTATTTAGTTCTGGAAAGTTCTAATATGTTCTAATGATTTGAGAAATGATATTAACTATATGGGATACAAATCGCTTTTTATCCAGGTTATTGAGTAATAAGAATAATCTATTGCAGATAATGTTAATTTTAATACATACATTCCAGTTTTTAAAATCTTGCTATTGTATCTTTTATGTGAACAACAACCATTTAGTAAATTCCTACTACATCTTCACATACATATTAGGAGGCACACAAAAGAAGCACAAAATTTTGTTTCTGTCCCAGAAGAAACTATATTCTTTTTTCAGCTTTGTGTGAGAAGCTGGTTAGCTCACCTCTGTTATTCTTTTGGTCTTGGAATTTGGAACAATACATTGATATTATATGGGGTTTGAGGCATCACACTTCCCTTGGGATTTCAATCGTATGTAGAGGTGACCAGATACAGTTTTTCAAAATTGGCTAATGCATGATGTTAGAAGTAGGAAGAAAAGGAACTAATACATTTAAATATTTCTCTGGGTTTCCCAAACCAATAGGAAATTTGAAACAATGATGAAAAAATCTCACATGAAGATTTTAGAGAGGTTGTCAATTGACACTGAGATTTCATTATCTCCCTTGAGTTTGACCATCTAGTGATTCCCATGTATAAATACTCTACCACGTTTTGTGCTGTGTGGACTAGTCTCAGAAGAGGCAAGGGCTGCAGTTATTCATATGATTCTAGTGTGCAACTCCAAATTGAGCAAATTACCGAATTATGTATAAAGACTTGTATAACCAATAACTATAATCCAAGCTGGATAATAAAAATTCCTGGGTAACAACAATAGCAATTGTCCATGTTTATATGGAACTTCCAAATTTTCCAGATGCTTTTCACCTACCTCACTTTATTTGTAAATGACTTTCGTTTGATCATTTTAAAAAAACGTGGAAAATGGAGGCACAAAGAGGTTAAGGGCCCTGCTTTAGGCCACACAGCACATCAAGGAGGAAGGCCTCAAACCTAATTATTTTAGCTACAGGTACAGCTCTCTTTGTATTTTATCACCCGATAATGGTCAGGTCAGCTCTGTAAGTTAAGTTTCACTCAGAATATGACTGGTAAATACATGCATTAATAGCAAGCAAACTTTTAAAACTTGAACTACTCTCTCAATTAGTCTATTGCTTGGTTGATGAAAACATTAAGAATGGAGTCAACTTGCCAGCCATGTGGAATGTAATGGTGGCAAAGCACATTTCACATTGTTAGACGGTCCACTTTATACTCAGGCTTCATCTGCTGTAGATCTCTTTTTGAGAAATGGTAATGTGAAAAATATACTGGCAGAACACAAAACATCTGTTAGAATTTTTTCCCCCTAAACAAACGATGTTTAGCAAGAGTTTTAAGATAAGAAACAGATATGATGCCAGTAACAAGTTATGGAAGCTGCAAAGGAGATAATTACGAGTTAGCTTCTCAGGCATGGCTGTTTTTGTATACTTAGGCTTCTAGATGACCCTTGCATAAAGTACATCCCAACTTGATCTAACTTGACTGTGGCTTTTAATACCATATACAAAGAAAAGTTTAGGCTAAAAATGAATGATTGTAACTTACGAATGGTATAATGGGGAAACACACAGAGCCAACATCCTGAAGTGTTTTCTATTATTTATACTAAACAGTTATAGAAATTATACAGATGTGGTATATAATGACTGTAAATTATATGCCTTCTATAATAGTCTTTATTCAGTAACCTTTATCCTCCACTATGAATAGATCCTTTTCCAGAAGTAGGATGGGAGGAGGAAAAAGAACCAAAAAGTTCTTGATATCCTTGGATTAGACGCTGTTGGGGATAACTGGCCAGCCTCTTTATTTTAAGGAAGTACATGTTCTTTTTCCTTTGCACTGATGGGGGATATTTTCAAGCTTGACTTTCCGTTGCTATCTTTCATCATTCCCAATAATGTACATACCTTTTACTTTAAACAATCGAACAACAATTTTTTTTAACCTTGTTTAATTCTTTTATATGCATAACTGTATAGTCAACTGGTCAGATAAATGGTGACAAGTGGGATGCGGGGAGCAGCTCTCACTTCCTATAAAATCAATCAAGGGCACCTCTTGAATATTGTGTGACCTATGAATTGTGGAAGAACAGTGACAAATAGGTAAGAGAAGAACAAAAATATTTTTTGATAGTTTTCATTCCTTTTGAAAATAGACAAATTTGTATACCCTTGTTCTGGGGGATCTATAAATAGTTGTTCTAAAATAACCCTTGAGAAAAGTAAAAAGTACCTGTTCAAGCTTTCAGGCCTCCTCTGTAGAGAGATGAAAGGAGACTGGTTGACCAATTTGAACCCAAGATTTTTCCTTTCTATCTTTTATTTCTAACCACAAATCTACACTGTCCATAAATAAATTTATGATAACAAAATCAGAGGACTTATGTGTATGTTTTTAGTTAAGTACTTCTGACACAGAGATAATTAAAGTTAGCAAATATCTATTAAATTCAGGCTTTGCAGATACAACCAAAATTGCTGTAGGCCAAGATCAAAAGATACAAATAAAATAGACATTCAAATAAGCAAAAAAATCACACACTTAACTTAGCTTTAAATAACTAAATATTCTAGAATTCTTGTCTCTGATTTTTTTAGGTTTTTTCTTTTTATTGTTAGGGATTCATTGAGAGTACAAAGAACCAGGTTACATTGATTGCATTTGTTAGATAAAGTCCCTCTTATAATTGTGTCC
>NW_003852405.1:30878870-30880192 GCF_000181295.1 Otolemur garnettii
TCCCTCTTTGCCTTTCTCTCCTCTGCCCTTCCCCCACCCCCTACCCAGTTCTTTTTTACAAAATTGAAGTAAGCCTTTTCCTAGTCTCATTGCAGACTGTGCTTAAAGAAGATGATGATAGTAGGAAGATTTTAAGAATATTTTCATATCCAAAAGGGAAATCTAAAGACAAAGTAAAAAACATCCATGGTTCTTGATAATTCCCTAAGAGCACCATGGATCTGTTTTCATTCAGTCAGCCAGTGTGATCATCAAAGAAGCCTAGATTTTAATATGATAGATATCTCAGAGATCAAATTATTGACAGAACGAGTCTCCTTTCATCACTGGTCAGGCTTCAAAATTCAAATGGCTCCTGCTCTTTTGTGTAGTTTAAAGATGTCCAAACATTGCTGGGAAAGTGCTTTCATTGCCAGCTGTGTGATGTCAGTTACAGGGCTACATATTATTTTTGCCACTTGCTAACCTGCTTGGAACATGTTTAGTGTATAGAAAAAATGTAAAATCATCTGAAGACAATAATTATCAGTATTAACAAAGATTGGTAATTTGTTTGCTGTCAGTATTATTTAACTCAGTTTTTCAAGGAATGAGGGACAAGACATGGGGGAAAGAAAGATTTCAGAGAAGATAAGTCATTGTGAGGGGCCTGTAGAAAGATTATAGTAAAACAAAGACCGAGACCTGGCCTGCACCAAAAAGCCTTTCTAGAGGGTGTGTGGTTATGGGGTTTTGGAGCAGAGATAAGAGAGACCTTAGCTTTGGCCCAGCTATGCTACCAGTGCAAACGTGAATAAATATAAAACCAGTCTGCTCTGGACTTTTATTTTTCTCACTTATAAATTAGGATTGGGATCTCTGTGGCCCTTTCTAGCTTAAAAATTCCAGGATTCTAGAAGAGAATAAAGAAAAGGAAAGTATGTGAGAATCATAATCAGTTTTTGAGAACCTCACCTCACTCCCGCCAATGTATGGTAAGCATTCATTGTTAGAATCCCCCCTATTTAAACTCTCCACTGGCACTATATTGTACGTGAAATAAATTAGGTCCTTCCCAGCCAGACATGTCATCAAATTATCTCCTGAAAATGCCTCATGTTTTCTTATTTTCACTCACCTTTTTTCTCTCTATCTGAAAGTCAGCCCCATGTCATCTCTGCCAGTTACAGTCTTGCCTGCTAACCCCTACCCACCTTTCATGGCTCAGCTCAAGTTCACCCCTACCCACCTTTCATGGCTCAGCTCAAGTTCACCCCTACCCACCTTTCATGGCTCAGCTCAAGTTCACCCCTACCCACCTTTCGTGGCTCAGCTCAAGTTCA
>NW_003852405.1:30880212-30882260 GCF_000181295.1 Otolemur garnettii
CCCTACCCACCTTTCGTGGCTCAGCTCAAGTTCTTTCTCTTCCATGAAAGACTCCCTAGTACTCACAATTAGATGTTACTTCTCCCTTTTACTTCTCAACCTTTTCCCCACAACTTATCAAATTCTGCCTTGACCTATAGGTACAAACGTAGATGACAGCTTTCTCTACGAGTTTTCCATTGATTTCATTTTTATTATTTTATTTTTTCTTCCACTATTTATCTAGAAAAGTTTTCCATTCATTTTGAAGGCTGGCTTTATTGTTAACTATAGTAGAACCTCCACAGTTTGAACACCTCCCTACATTGACCACCTCCTTAAGTTGATCTTATTTTCATGGGCCAGACATGCACCACGTGTACGAATCAGTATGGTAGGCCTAGTTCCTTATGTTGACCACCTAGGTATGTCGACCAGTTTGTTACAGTCCCTTGGGTGGTCAACTTAAAACACTCAACTTACCTATTGTGTTTTTATAAACTTCACAGTGCTAATAGAGTGCTTTCTCCATAATAGACCCTCAAACATGTTTATTGAATAGCTTAATAGGTAATTAGTGTTTTGTTTATATATTCCAATTTCCAAGTGCTTCAGAGAGAATAACTGGTTGTGAAATGTCATAGAGTTATGGGTCATTACCTTGTACACATGTGCTAAAGCTACATTGATTAGATAATGTATTGTCTGCTAAAAAAAAGGCATGTATGGTTTCTTCAGTTTTGTGGCATGAGGACGATGAAACCAGGCCTAGACTAAACATTTTCATAATCTTTCATTGACCCTCCTGGAGATGTACTGCTTACTCTTTGCCATCTCTAATTATTGTAATTTCGTACTTAGGACACATGTGTTCTATGGAAATCTCCCTTGCCTACACTATTTCTCCACGCTCTCCTGGCAAGCACTGCGGGCAGTTGTTGAGGTTCCATTTTGCAAAGGCTGTAGTTGAACTTGAAGCCGTGTTGAAAAGAAATGTGGATTGGGCTGTCTGGTTTAAAGTAAAGGGAGAAATCAAAGCAATTGAAATATTTTATTCATGAAAACAAATTTCCAAAATCCAATAAAATCCATAACACCATCATTACTGAGAATAAGAAGAGGAGGGTGTGGGGTAAGGATGGGAAGCATATGAGGAGATTTACAAACTGAGCTATCATGAAGACCTCTCACCCTGATGATGTTTCTCAACTCTGACTTGGCCTTTCTCTGTATAAAGGATTTTATATAGCCATAAGATTCTATAAGGTTTAATTGAATGATACAAGATTTTCCTTATACTATTCTTACATAATACATCATGAGATTCCTAGAGCCCTTTATACAAAATTGGAATATTCTTGGTCAGGAGGTAAATTTGATATACTAAAAAGAACGTCGGCTTTGGCACAGGGAAACTAGATGTAAGTTCTGGCTCTTGTGTCATCCTGAGAACTTAGATTAATCACCCTTATGCCTTAGTTTTAATCTGTAAAATGAAACTATTAATATGCTCCTCACTGGTTGTTCAGATGATTAACTGAGAATAATGCTGTAAAACAATTCCTCAGTTAAAAAGTGTCCTGTCAGTAATCACTCAGTGAATGGGCTACGATGACTCCCGAAACCAGACGATGCTCAGAGCCTTTCCTCTTACCAGAGGGACCTGCTCCTGCTTTTTGCTCTGCCTGTAACACTTGTCTACCTCTTTTACTCTTCAAGTCCTAATTATAAATGACCTCACTTTAGAGAAAGACCGCCCTTGACCATTAGTTTAGTTTTCTAAGGCAGCTGTAACAGACTGGGTGGCTTAAACAACAGAATCTAGTTTGTCACATTTGTGGAGGCGACAGGTCTGAGGTCATGGCCAGGCTCGTGTCTCTGAGGCCTCTTACCTGCCGGCTGGCTCACAGGTGGTCGGCTTCCTCAGGTGTCTTAACGGGAGCCCCTCCATGTCTGTGTCCTAACCTTGTAAGGACATTGGTCATACTGGATCAGGGCCCTAATCATAGGGCCTTAATTCACCTTACATACAACTTTAAAGGCCTTACCTTCAAATGTAGTCACATTCC
>NW_003852405.1:30882648-30883609 GCF_000181295.1 Otolemur garnettii
TGAGATAAAAAACGTTGGAAAACTCTGTAGTACTTATTTGAAATTAATTGATTTGTTTGCTCCTTTTGCCTGGCTCTTCGACTGGATGTAAACTTGTGAAGGCAGAGACTAGATCGTATTACTTTTGTATCCTCGCCCTCTGGGGAAGTGTCTTGTACATGAAGAGTGCAGGTTTTGTTACTTAATACTTATGGAACTTTGGGAAAATTATCTAATCTGTTTTTCCTCAGTTTACTTAGTAGAACCCTTAAGAACATTCTTTTCCCATTATAATGATCATTTTTCAATTCTTAGAAAAGTGTCGGACACATAGAAAATGTTCAGTAAATGTTAGCCATTATTTCTACTTCCCCACACATTTGTTGAAAAACAGAAATGAATTAGGCTGTGTGCCGTGGCCCAGGCCTGTGATCCCAACACTTTGGGAATCTTAGGAGGGACGACTGGTTAAGGGCAGGAGTTTGAGACCAGCCGAAACAACATTGCTAGGACCCTCCTCAGCCAAAAATACACAACTGAGCGGGGAATGGTGGTGCATGCCTCCAGTCCTGGCTACAAGGAGGCAAGGGGGATTGCTTGAGCCCAGGAGTTTGCAGTTGCAGTGAGCTGTGATCATGCCACAGGTGGCAACAGAGCAAGATCTTGTCCAAAAACAAACAAACAAAGGTATGAATTAGTCAAGTGCCTGTACTTTCTCTATTTTAGACTTAAATATTTCTGAAATTTCTGAATAGATTCTTACACATCCATCTACCACCAGGTAGACTGTGTTTTGGCTTTCAGAATGCCGTCTTCTTCACTGAACACTCAATAGCGAACACTCAACAGCCAGAAGCCCTTTTGGTGCTGAAAGGTTTGTCATGTTCCCTGCATCTTACTAACTTCTCTCCAGTTGCCTTCACTGCACACATCAGGTCTATTGGAGGGATGTAGCTTCCGTGTATTTGCATTAATTGTGGTT
>NW_003852405.1:30884299-30887516 GCF_000181295.1 Otolemur garnettii
GCGTGTACAATGTCCCAGCACTGTGGTGAGCGCTTTAGCTGTATCAGCACATTTAATGATCCCATATCCATGACATAGGTAACAATCATTTCAATTTAAAAAGATAGAAACTGAGACTTTGAGTTGGCCAAATAAATACCGCTGTCTATAAATGGAAGAACGGGATGGAACTAGCCCTCTGCTTTCCTTCTGGCTCACGCTGAGTGTCGGTATTCTAAGTGCTGAGTGAGCTAAACGGTGTATGAAGGTTACAGTTTTAAATTGTGACTCTTTTTTTTTTTTTTTTGGTGGTAGATATTATAATCCCTAATTTTCCAGCGTGGATACTGAGGCTTAGGCCTAGAGAGGTTTGCCAAGGGAGATGCACTTCGGGAGACGATGGTGAGCCCAGTGCCAGGCCTTTGAGGGAAAGCAGTGAAGGCAAGGATTTGGTCTCCCTGTCACACCCTGCTTATAACTAAGGCACTTCTTATACTTGCAGTCCAGATGTAGTTAAAAAAACACATTCAAGTTACCATAAATAGAAAGGGGAGGGGGTTCTGGATTAAGTAGTGGTAAATATCATACAGTTTTATGCAGCGTGAAACACGGAGCCTTCCAAACAGGACGATTTCCAACCCTAACACAGCATCTGCGCCTCTGAGTCCTTTCTAACAATGGACAGCTCCTTATTTGGACAGTGCTGGCATGAAAGACCCTGACAGGAATGACTCTCGGCAATACCTTTTTAAGAGGAATAAGTCGCAAAAAAGAAGTGCATATGTAAAACAGAGATTTGGCAAAGGGAACATCCAATTCTTGACATCCCTGCAAATTTACCCTCATTAAAAATAAAAGTTGAGACATACAGCTTTCCCCTTCATTTCTCCAAGGATAATCCATGAATTCCCCTGTTGAATAGAAAATGCTAAAATATCAACATCCCTATGAATCACTCCCTTACCCCAATAAACTCTGAAATTCAACCTCAGAATTCTGTAGTTCCAGGCCCACCGCAAGTGTTTCTTTAACACATGACAATGTCCATGCACGCCAATGTTGCATGTTAGTTCTCTCCAGAGGTTGTAAATAATTTTACATAATATATGATATATGTGGCTTTTTTTTTATAACTGCATAAGTAGACAAAAAGCTTTTGGAAAAAAAAAAGCATCTGCTTTTTCCCTCTTTCATGAACTCTTTATTCTGATTATTAGACCCAAGATAAGTAAAACTCAAGCGTGCTTGCTCTTAATTAAAGCTCTTTTTGTGGTGTACCCAGAGGCACCACTTAAAGAGTGTGCAAACCAGATGAGATGAATTGTAAGTACTCTGGTTTACTACCCCAAAGATTATCTATGCATTTTTGTTTTGAGAAATGGAAGTTAGAAACTTAAGCAAGAATGGTTAACTCTTAGGAGACAAGTTAGTGTGTGCCAGTTATTATCATGTGTTTGTGTTTCTGTGTTTCAAAGAAACGCCACATGGGTTAGGACTGGGGGAAGGAACGGGAGAGTTTTCTTATCTACAAAGAAATGAAGGTATGACACTCTTCTCTGAATATCCTTGGCACTCTCTCCATTCTTTGAACTTTTTTATTATCAAAGTGCATGGCGTTTTCTTAGTTATTGAGTTAAAATGTTCATACTCTGCTTTTAGAAAGATTCACTTGGGACGGCACCTGTGGCTCAAAGGAGTGGGGCACTGGCCCCATATGCCAGAGGTGGTGGGTTCAAACCCAGCCCCAGCCAAAAACTGCAAAAAAAAAGAAAGATTCACTTGTACCCTTGCAAGGTAAACCATAGAGGTGCCATGATTGCATTAATGTACACAGTTATGCTATAAGAAATAATAAAAATAAATAAATAAATAAATAAATATGGTAAATCAGCTCAGCACCTATAGCACAGTGGTTATAGCCTCAGCCAAATATACCAAGGCTGGTGGTCTCAAACCCAGCCCGGGCCAGCTAAGCAACATTGATAACTGCGGCAGAAAAATAGCTGGGCACCTATAGTCCTACCTCCTTGTGAGGCTGAGGCAAGAGTTTGAGGTTGCTGTGAGCTGTGACACTACAGCACTCTACTGAGGGCAACTGAGTGAGACTGTGCCTCAAAAAATATATAAACAAATAAATAAAATAAAATAAAAGTAAATATGGTAAAAATAAAAAGTGTGTGGCTTATGTTCCTAAGTAGACTGTAAGTTCCTAGTCATATGTTAGTTGTGTGAATAAATGAAAACACAAAATGATAGTACCCATTCCAGAAAATGAGATACCTCACCAGGCTCTTTTAAAACTTAAAAACAAAGAATTCACTGTTTTTATTTAGTGAAGAACAGGAATAAGTGAAGGGAAAAATCTGCTTGTCTAGATTTAGTTTCAAAAATAAGCACACACAAGTAAGAAAGTCTTCCAGTGTTAGAATTCTATTTCTGTATCCAGTTTAATCTCTTATTTTTATAATTTATCTGTCTAAATGTAATCTTCAAATTAAAGAATGTTTAATCTTTCTGATTCTTGGTTTTCTTGTCTATATTAATATGACACTTTTAGGTATTATGCAAAGGTCTTTATACATTATCCCTTTTAATTCTCATGACAATGCCATGAAATAGATATCATTTCCTATTATACTGATGAGGAAACAGGCTTAGTGAGGTTAAGTAACTTTCCTAACTTGATAAAACTAGTAAAAGAATTAGCATCATACTCCTGTCCTGTTGACAAAAATGCCCAAATATTTAACCTCAATGTATGAGGATTGACTAAGATAATGGCTAGATAGTTGGGGCTTAAGAAATGATGTATTCATTCAATCAATTATTTATAAATGCTTATACCACGTGGCATGTAACATTCTATGCATTCAACTATAGATAGCAATGAATAATAAAAAGGACATGTACTTATGAAACTCATATTGCAATGAGGAAAGCAGATAATTAAAAAAAAATTCAATGTTCCAAGTAGTGATGACGCCTATGAAGAAAAATAAGGCAGCAGGGGGAATAGAGATCAATGAAGATGGAAGGACTGTTTCACAGTTTCTCTGATTGACATTTGAACAGATACCTGGATAAAGTGAGGGAGCAAGTTACATGCAAATAAGTAGAAAGAACGTTTCAATCAGAAGGACAAATAGGTGTAAAGCTTTGGAGTATTCCAGGAACATTGAGAAGCTTTGTCTGGGCTCGGGGCCTGTAGCTCAGCAGCTAGTGAGCCAGCCACATACAC
>NW_003852405.1:30887638-30898382 GCF_000181295.1 Otolemur garnettii
AAGCCCAAGAGGTGGAGGTTGCTGTGAGCTGTGGCCATGGCACTCTACAGAGTCTCAAAAACAACAAAAACATACAAACAAACAAAAAAACCCAGAAATTTTGTCTGGCTAGAGTGAAATGACCTGGGGGAAAACTACTAGGATTTTATTCGCAATAAGATGGGAAGCTCTTATAGGATTTTTAAGCACAGACGTGAGACTATCTGATGTAATTTTTTTTTTTTTTTTTTTTTTTTAGAACCCGCTGCCTCCAGCATATGGGGCCAGTGTCCTACTCCTTTGAGCTGCAGGTGGCACCCCTGATGTAAATTTTAAAATCAGGGATCCTCTGGCTTCTTACTCGTTGTAGGGCAAAAATTGCTAGGCTGAAGCCAGATTGGAGTAGACATAGAAGACTTGCTTATGGATTCGATGTGGCTGGGAGTGGTGAAAAGAGGGTCAAAGAAATTTTTGACCAGAGTAACTGAAAAAAAAATACTTGCCATAGATAGGGATGAAGCAGGGTAGAGGAGGGGGGAAGCAGAAATAGGAAGTCAGGAATTGGGGTCAGTACCTTCGGGTTGAGAAGCCTATTAGCCATCCAAATGGAGCTGCCCATTAGTCAACTGGACGCACAATTCTGGCTCCAAAGGAGAGGTTGGGGTCAAGGATGAACATTTAGGAGTGGTTTGTAAAGCTCAGAACTGGCTATCCTCTGGAAAGTGAGTACAGCCATAGGACAGAGAAATTTGAGGTCTGAGCATTCGATTAAAAGAGTTCTTGAGGGTGAATAGAAACCAGTAGAGAAGATTGAAATGGAAGCTGCTGAGGGGCCACTGGAGAATGAGAGAGAGCTGCTGTCACGTCAGCAGAGAATTGCTTTTACTCACAGCACTTCTGACACCAAATATGTGGGTGTTTTTTCTCATACCAACCAATTCTCACCACCACCTGGGTGTTAACAGTTCAGTTCAATTCTATCACTAACTACTCAGAATGAATGCAGACTCTAAGGGTTACCCACTAAGTCCCACAAGACTAACCCCTGACCCCCACCCTTCAGATGCCAGCCACAAGTTATGGGCCTCCTGTACTTCCAAATAACTCTATACAGATTGGGACTTCCAAAGACTCCCCACTCAGGTGAGTTTGCAAGAATGGCTCACAGAGCTCAGGGAAATGCTTTACCTGGATTAGCTCATTTCTTGTAAAGGACATAACTCAGGAACAGCAAATGGAGGAGACGCATAGGCCATATATGGGGGATTGGTGAGGGGCTTCTGTGCCCACTCCTGGCTCATCACCCTTCCAGCACCTTGCTGAGTTCGACCAGAAGCTCTTTGAACCCTGGTAGTTGAGGAGTCTCTGCAGGTGTCATTAGGCAAGATTGATTTCATCCTCAGGTGTGGGTTATTGAGTTGCTCTCCAGGCCCTCCTCCATCTCCTGAGGTTGGGAGGGAGGGGGTTGAAAGCTTCTCTTGTCATGCCTTGATCTTTCTGGTGACAGAAAGGCTCATTCCAGATCTAGAGGCCTACCAAGAGTAATCATATTAGAAGAAAAGTAGCTTCCGTCACTCAGGAAACGTCAAGAGTTTTAGGAGCTTTGTGTTAGGAAAGGAGTAAGGAGTAAATATTATGCTACAATAGAGAAAAGGATCACAAAGGGAAGGGGCTGGAAGAGACGGGCTGTGACTGTAGTCCTAGCTACTTGGGAGGTTGGAGGATCACTCGAGCCCAGAACTTAGAGGTAGCCTGAAAAAAAAGAGGAAAGGCCATTCAACTCTGCCAAGGGTTGCTGACTTGATGTGAGGGGTATGGGAGAGGGCGGTAGTAACACGTATATCCCTATGTTTCTCACTTCAGCTGAGAGTGATACGTGGCTATTGAGGGGTGAGAACTGTGGAAAAAGAGGAATCTTGGGAGGACTTCATTTCCTCCTTGATCGTCTGCTCAGCGTCCGTCCTAATCCTCCAGTCAGATATCCTGGAGAACTTGCTTCCCCCTGAAGGTAGGTTACTACAAGTTCCTGTTATCTCAGTCTGTCTCCTTACAGACAAGAGCTCTGTCCCTAGTAACAAGCCCATAGTTACCACCTCCATTAGCTGGAAATCTTACAGAATTCCCTGGGTCTCATTTACACTAGGACACCCAGTTTAAGTTCCTACCTAGAACCCCCTGTGGAATGCGTGGTCTGGCAAATATACTCCTGGTACTGACAATTGTGTCTTGCCTGAGGTCTGCCTGATCAGGGCACTACTTTGATCTATGAGATCTATGTCTTCATTTAGTCACCTTCTACTACCAAGCTGGCAGCTCCAAGAGTAACTTTTCTCCCCTCATAGTGACCCAGCAACCCTGCAGCCTTTCCAAGGCTGACATGAATGGTAAGATTGTGGCTCCTGTGGCATGCAAGCTCATGCAGCACCCCAAATTCTACTTTTTGAGCTTTAACCTGGTCTTTGACAAGTGAAGCAAAATTGAACATGCCTGGAGCTGTAGGAGGGGCATTGATTGCATCATTACTTTCCTTCCTCCCACTTCTAACGAGCACATCTCTGAAGGGTGGCCTCCCTGTTAAGGACTAGTCACTTTTCCCTTCTTAGCTGTGATTTGAAGCTATTTCCTGGTCCTGCAAAATTAAAACAAAGAGCAACCTGATGATAATTAGATGGCTCTTAAACCATTAGGTTGCCTCTTAAAATTCTTACCTGTGGTGCGTACCCAGCATTCAACACCTTCACTCTGTGTGCAGCCTCCCACTAGGCATTCATAACCAATTACTTACCGAACAGATTTGTTAGAGCGGTTGAGTTAACATGCCTCATTAAAACCTCATGGAGATAAGTAACTCACAGATTCCTGCTGTCTAGAACACCTCTATTGGTCAGCTTGTCACTGCTGACAGGCAATGGAAAGTTGACTAGCTTGTGACAAGATATAATTAGAAGTTTAAAAACTGTACAGGAACTTTACAAAAGCCTCATGGGCTGCCATGCTAGGAAATCAGACATTTTCTAAGAGAAAAAAGGAACAAAAGGGAGGGGCTTTGGGGAAGGGGGAATTCAAGGGAAGATGTCCTGTGGTCATTTACCTGAAGGTAACTGTATGGTGTTGGGAGTTCTTCCCAGCCATCCACTTTCTATCTCCTTCTTAGAGCAAAAGTTGGACGTCAGAGGGAGGTAGAGACGTGGACTTCAGGTAAGAAAGCATGAGTAACTGGTTTGGGGGAGATGTGTCATTTTTCAGAGATAATGGTTATGAGCATTGGAGCTACCCCGAATACACGTGCACATCAGGCTGTGCTAGCTCCTCCAGACATGATGAGTGAATAAATATAGTGAAGAGGTTGAGAAATATCAGAGAAAGAGCTGTAAATTTTTGGAGGTTAGTAACCTCCCTGAACTGATGGTAGAGAAGCCAGCTAGCTCATAATGGGAAAGGGGAGGCTTCTAAACAGTAGTGCTTTCCTCCTCTTAGCAGGGGATGGGTTGTAGCACGTGCTGCTGGTTGCCACAGATAACTTCTGATCTAATATGTTCTGCCATAGCCTCAGTCTTCACGTAGCCAGCATTGCACACCTCCCACCCCCAGAGCACAGCCCAGTAGGTGGATGATTGTAACTTATGAGGAAGTGTTCCAGGCAACTTCTTCAGGATGTACATAGGCCATTTAGTATCTACTCTGTGCTTGGTGAAGAGTTCATTCTAGAGAGTCTCGAAAGAGAAGAGAGAGAAGAGAGGTGCTCATGTTGGGAATGGTTATAGGAAATGACATAGTCTGGCTCTAAATGGGTTATTTTCCAGAAGAAATAATTATTGATGACATGAATATACACATATTTCTTTTTTAAAAAACAATGTAAATTTTATTCACATTTCAGAATGAATAATGGTTGTGCTTCACATATTGGCATGTTGGATTTTAAATTTCAGATTATTGTGGGGATACAAATATTTTGATTATAAAAATTCCTTTTGTATCGTATAAGTCAAAATAATAAGTGTGCCCATCACCCAGATAGTGTGCACTGTACCCAGTAGGTATGAATTTAACTATCTCCCCAACTGTGTTTGACTTCAGCAATTTCCGTATATGCAAGTAAAGTGTTGATGAAATTAATGTTGACTACAAGTGATGTTTGTTTTTTCATTCTTGTGACACTTCATGTAGAAGAATGGTCTCCAGTTCCATGCAGATTAATGTAAGACATATTAGTTAACTATTTTTTAATGACTAGGTAGTACTCTGTGGTATATATCTACTGCATTTTATTAATTCATTTATGTATTGATGGACACTTGGGTTGTTTCTGCATCTTCTCAACAGTGAATTGTGTGGGTATAAACATTAATGTGCAAGTATCTTTTTTTTTTTTTATTAAATCATAGCTGTGTACATTAATGCAATCATGGGATACAGCGTGCTTGTTCTATATACAATTTGAAATATTTTCACCAAACTGGGTAACATAGCCTTCATGGCATTTTCTTAGTTATTGTGTTAAGACATTTATATTCTGCATTTAGAAAGAGTCACATGTACCCTCATAAGATGGACCATAGGTGTGGTCCCACAAATTACCCTCCCTCCACTCATCCTCCCCCTCCCTTCCCCTCCTTCTCCCCCTTTCCCATATTCTTGGGCTATAATTGGGCTATACCTTTATAAATTAGTTTCATGCAAAATGTCTTTTTGTTCCTTTGGGTAAATACCTAGTAGTGGGACTGTGGGATCAAATGGTAGGTCTACTTTTAGTTCTTTGAGATATCTCCATACTGCTTTCCACAGAAGTTGTACTAGTTTGTAGTCCCACCAACAGTGTATAAGTGTTCCTTTCTCTCTGCATCCATGTCAGCACGTGTCTGTTTTGAGACGTTTTGATAAGAGCTATTCTCTTTGGAGTTAGGTAATATTTCATGGTTTTGATTTGAATTTCCCTAATGATTAGAGATGTTGAGTATGTATTTGTGCATTTGTTGTCCATTAGACTATCTTCCTTTGAAAAACTTCTGATCATGTCTTTTGCCCAGAGATACAGACATCCAGAGCTCCAAAGTCCAATGCCCTGCTAGGGAACCCCTACCTAGCATAGAGTAGCCAACATACTCTGAGCAAATGCTCAGAGCCTGGAGCCATGACAACCTCACCTAGCTACTGTGGTTACCTGAGGGGAGATGCTGGGGAGATCAAGCCCCATGACCCAACTTCAGTGAAGAGAGTCTCATCCAGGTCCCAACCTGAACATCCTACAACTATCTGGAGAGTTCCCAGCAAGGAGAGGGAGTCCTGTGAACCTATTCACCCTGAACTGAAAAAAGATGTTTCAAATGAGAAAATGTGAGCAAAAGAACCCAGACAAGATGAAAACTTAAAACAGAGCAACAATCCAAGGGATCACAATGGAGCTACAGTAGTGAACTTGACACACAAGGAAACTATTGAAGTAACAGGAATGGAATTCAGAATATGGATGGCAAAAAAAAAAAAATGAATGGAACTGAAGAGGAAGTTGAAAACCAACCAAAGGAAGCCCAAAAACTATTTCAGGAAATCCGTGAAAACGTCACTAAAGAGCTTGACAAAATTAGGATGTATATAATAAAACTTAAAGACATTTTCATCTCCTTCAGGATTTTCAAAACACAGCAGAAAGTTCCAGCAACATATTAAACCCAAAACTAATCTCAGAGCTTGAACACAAGGCTCTTGAGCTGACCCTTTCATTTAAAGAAGCAAAGAAGAGAGAGACAAGGACAGAGCAATCACTCAGAGAGATACAGGACTATGCAAAGTGAAAAAATATATGAATTAGAGGCATTCCTGAGGGAGAAGAAAGAGCTTAAAGCATGGAAAATGTATTTGAGGAAATTATTATTATTATTTAATTTCAAGTTACTGTGAGAGTACAAATGACCAGGTCACTATTTTTGAATATGTTAGGTAGAGTCCCTCTTGTAGTTGTGCCCACACCCCAAAGCTGTACCATACACTTCTGCCTTGTGCTCTTTAAGGGGAGCACTTTTATCCCCCACTCGTCTCCCCCTCCTCATCGCCCCTACCCTCAACTTGAATAGATTTAATTTTTCTCCTATGTGGGTGTGTGTTAGATCATCTATTGGCTTTATAATAAAATTGAGTATATTGGATACTTGCTTTTCCATTCTTGTGATACTTTACTAAGAAAATTATGTTTCAACTCAATCCACTTTAATACAAGAGATAAAAAGTCACCATCTTTTTATGGGTGAATAGTATTCCATGCCATACATATACCATAGTTTGTTAATCCATTCCTGGTTTGATGGGCATTTAGATTGTGGAAACTTGGTGACTGTAAATTAAGCTGTGATAAACATTCTAGTGCAAATGTCTTTATGATAAAATGATTTTTTCCCCTCTGTGTAGATGCCTAGTAGTGGGATTGTGGGGTCAAATGGGAGGTCTAACTTGAGTTCTTTGAGGATTCTCTATATTTCTTTCCAAAGAGACTATGTTAGTTTGCAGTCCCACCAACAGTGTAAAAGTGTTCCCCTCATTCCACATCCATGCCAACATCTGCAACTCTGGGACTCTGTGCTGTGGGCTATTCTCACTGGAGCTATGTGGTATCTCAGGATGGTTTTGATTTGCATTTCTCTGATTATTAGGAATGATGAGCATTTTTTCATATGTTTGTTAGCCATTTGTCTGTTTTCCATAGAGAAAGTTCTATTCATGTCTTTTGCCCAGGGATAGATGGGATTCTTTGCTCTTTTTTTGTTGATTAACTTGAGTTCTCTGTATTATCCTAGCTATCAAACCTTTGTCAGATTCGTAACATGCAAGCATCTTTTCCCATTCTGAAGTCTGTCTATTTGCTTTAACTGTTGTGTCCTTAGTTGTGCACATGCTTTTATTTTTGTTTACTTTTTAAAAATTTTTGTTGTTGTTGTAATTGCTGCTGAAGTCTTATAAAATCTTTCCCCAGGCCAACATCCTCATGAGCTTTTCCCACACTTTCTTCTAGGATTCTTTTTTATCATTTCATGTGTTACATTTAAATCTTTTATCCATCTTGAGTCAATTTTTGTAAGTGGTGAAAAGTGTGGGTCCAATTTCAATCTCTTACATGTGGTTGTCTGGTTCTCTATTTGAGGAAATTATTGAGGAAAACTTCCCTAGAAACACTATAGATCCAGACATCCAGATACAAGATGGTCACCAAACTTTAGGAAGATTCATAGCCAATAGGACAGATATCTCCAGAACACATAGTATTCAGCCTGGCTGAAGTCAAAATGAAAGAGAAAATTTCACAAGCCACTCGATGTAAGCAACAACTGAGTATAAGAGAAAACCATCAGGATAATAGCTGACCAGTAGACGTCTCAGTAAAAACCTTCTAAGACAGAAGGGACTGGGCACCCACCTTCAAACTTTTTAAACCGAACCACTGAAGACCTAGAATTTTGTATCCTGCAAAACTACATTTCACATTTGGTGGTGAAATTGTCTTTCCAGACAAGCAAATGCTAAGGGAATTTGCCAAGTCCAGACCCTCCTTTCAGGAAGTACTAAGATCAGCACTATACGATACATGGATCAGCAAAACTGATGCCCACCAGTGTAAAACCTTCCAAAAGCTAAAGATCAGACCCAGTCATCCCAATGCCTCAAGAGGTAAAACAGAGAAATAAAGTTCTACTCAAGAAGAAGAACAAAAATCTACCCCAGTCACGCTCATCAATTCTATCAATAAACATGAATGGCTGAAACTCCCCACTCAAGAGACATAGGCTGACTGAATGCATATAAAAATAAGCCATTATCTGTTGTCTCCAGGAAACATATCCAACACACAGGGCTCATTCAGACTCAAGGTGAAGGGATGGGAAATAATATTTCATACAAATGGAACACAAAAGAAAGCTGATTCTCTTATCAGATAATACAGAATTCAAATCAACAAAAGTAAAGAAAACAAAGATGGTCATAATATGATGGTAAAGGAGAAAATTAAACAAGAAGACATATGCCTAGAGGGCGGATTTGGGTCTGAGCAAGCGGCAGGCTGCGTCTCAGCATAGGGTCCCACATATGCCAAGTCAGGCGTGCAGCGGGCCTTGCTCTCCACCCACTACCCGGGTCTTGCTGAAGCACTTGCCCAAGGCCCCTCTGACCAGATCCTGCTGTCCTCCAGCATGAGGGCTTCCCCACATAGATTTCTTACGTAATAGCTTTATTGGGAAGCTACTCTCAGGCATATTACATTTAACTTCCCATTTTATGTTCATAATGATCTCATAAGGTAAGTATTACCCTAATAATAGAGAGGGGATACAAATGACAGACACAAAAAGACTAAAAATCCCAAAACATGTGTCTTAACTATTTTTATGCCATCTTATCTCCCCATTCTATGTAGCTCTGCTCGATAGTTTAGGACTTTCTTGATATTATCAGTTTAGTTTGATGAGGAAATTGTAATATTATTTTAGTTAGCCTCCTGGACTCAGGTTGTTTATTTTAAACAAGGTGACTTATTTTAAACTCTCTCCAGGTGAAGAGAGTAAGACTGAGTAAAATACAAGTGCCTTGTCCCCTCTGTTTACGGTGGGGACCTACAGCTGTTTTTTAGGAAGATTGGTGAAATAGTGAATGTGAAAGCAAACACATGCCTGGAACACAGCAGAAGCTCAAAAAACATTGGTTTACTTTGTTATTCTTCCGAGGATCATATAATCCAATCTTTAGTGAGAAAGGGACTCAAAAGAGAATTGTAAAAAATATTTCAGATTGTCTTCAAAATGGAAAAACTTTCTATTTAAACATAGATATTAAAGATCTTTTAAAATTTCTTCTCTCTCTCTTTTTGTAAAATCTCTAAATTTAGGTCTAGACATTTTACCTGTAAGTTATTTGTATCCTCACACCCATCCTTATATTAAGACCAGAAGCGTAGGATAGGGACGTGTTAGGCCGGGGTGAATCCAGCTGCGCTTTCGAGTTCACCGAGCATCTCAGATGATTTTTTGAATGTTTTGCATCCATTGAAATCCAAACCAGGTTTCACCCATGCTTTTACTCTTAAGTTTGGAGCATGTGCAATTTGAGGGAAATTTAATCCATATGTTTCTGATTCGTTTACACTTAAATAGTCAAAATATTGTTTTTAATAGTTATTTGATGCCCAAGTAGCCTTTTGAACCTTTTAAGTAAGATTTTAGAAGCCTGCATTTCTCCTGAAAACAGGAAATCATGTCTTTCCAAGGAGGTAAACTAATTTATACATCTGAAAATTCAGGTTCAGTTGAAAACATCCCAAGCTACAGGTTTTTAATGGACTTTCTACTTGGCAAATTTAAAATAAATGCTATTTAAACTAAATGCCATTTAATGCACTTACTTTTTACTATATATTGGGACTGGACATCCACTTCAGTTGATGCTGGGCTGTTCTGAGGGGTCGATTTTGAGTCCTGTTGCTTGGAATCTACCTGGTTTTAATTTTGTAACATTATTTTTGTTTTCAACTCTCTTAATAGGTAAACTAACTTGGCTACTTATTATTATTTTTTTTTTTAGATATTTCATGCATGGTAAAATTGCTTGTGGTTCTCTTTTTTCTTTCTTTTCTTCACCATTATTGTCTATTTTCTTTAAATAAATGGAAAGTCCCTGATCTCTAGTAAAACTATGCAAGACTTCAGTTGAGACCTGAACACCCTATCGCACCTGTGTTCCCAGAGAATGCGTGAAGCAACAGTAGACCTACAGGAAACTAGGCAAATCAATTCGTTTAAAATAATTCCAAGAGGGTTAGAGGAAAAAAGGGGGTTTAATTATTCTTTCTTACTTTAGAATTTGTTTTAAAGGGCTAAACATTTGCTTAGAGAAACTTAGAGCACAGCTGCATGACCCCTCTGTCCTTGTCTCTATCATCTGAGCTACCTGCCTTCTGGGCTGTTCTCCCAAACACGGCCAGCAAGTGCCCTGCTCAGTGTCCTTAACTTTGTCTCCATTCTGCCTGGAATATCATCTCTCCGCTATCGACAAGCTCCTTCACTTCATTCATGTCTCTGCTCAAAAGATACTTTATTGACTGGGCGGAATGGCTCACGCCTATAATCTCAGCACTCTGGGAAGCCGAGGAGGGAGTATTGCCTGAGCTTAGGCCTTTAAGACCAACCTGAGGAAAATGAGACGCTGACTCTACTGAAAATAGAAAAATCAGCCAGGCATTGTGGCAGGCGCCTGCAGTCCCAGCTACTTAGGAGGCTGAGGCAAGCGGATGGATTGAGCTCAAGAGTTTGAGGTTGAGTGTCATGGCGCTCTACCCAGGGTGACAGTGAGACTCTGTCTCCAAAAAAAAAACCAAAAAACAAAAAAACACTTTATCAGAAAGGTGTTTCCTTTCTGATAAAAACATACCCCCCATACACCCCATAAAATCGTATGTCCTTTATTTACTCATCTTCATCTCTTTGCATCCCGTACGCTGCTTTATCTGTTCATTAAGTGGCACTTGGTGAACCCTCCTCTCCCTCTATTTCTGCTTCTGCTGAATTACCCCGCTTTGTGTATCTTCTCCTTGTCCTGCCCGTGTTCTTAGTCTTCACCTTGGGAAAAGGGTGTAGAATTAGAATTTAGCTCCCTTATTCCTCTTTGTTTCTGTCCTTCTCTTGCAGGAAACAACCCCTTCATGTAAATCCTGTGATTTGGAATGGTTGTGGGAAGAGAAAAGAATACTTTGTCTCCTGCCCAAACGAAGTCCCTCCACTGGAAG
>NW_003852405.1:30898659-30903078 GCF_000181295.1 Otolemur garnettii
AAGAAGTATATATTCGGGAAGAAATGTATGGGTTGAGTTTTGGGCAAGTTGGGTATGAAATACTAAATGGAGATGTTACTAAAACACTTAGGTGTGTGTATCTGGACTTTAGAAGAACAATCTGGATTGGAGAAGATAGGTTTGGGATTTTGGGGCTGTGTTCAAGTGTAAGTGCAGGGAACCCAGCTCCAGAATCTTAACCAAACAGGAAGTTGTTAGTATTATTTTTAACATAATAAGAAGCCTAGAATTAGGCCGTTCAAGACTTTTGTGGTTGTTCCCGGCTTTACCAGTGTTTCCAGCTCTCTGCTTTATTATCTTCAGTGTCTTGGTTTTCCTGGATTCTGAAATAGGAATTCAGGTCAGAAGATTCATTAAGCTAGTGTTCTTCAGGAAAAACCCGTGAGCGTAAGGTAGGACAGAGAAGAGGATAGAGCCGGCACTCTCTGGCCAACCAACTGAATAATCCAATCCAAGGGGTCGATGCATGAACCAGTGATGAGCTGTGAGCAATCTAAGTCCGAGAATAAGGAAAACCAAAAGAATGGATGAGGGGATGGAGAAGCTCAAAGAAAATAAAACTCTTCCCTCAAGCAGCTTAAACGAAAGAGAAGGGGGTGGGTTGACAAAAAACATCTCCACATGGGAAAATGGGTTACACGAGGCTTTAAAATAACAGAGCTTTTAAAGAAAATATGAGATAAAGATCTAGTAGAAAGTGAAGATTGAAAGTTTAAAATCGGAGGAATTCACTGGTGCAGTGATACAGACTTGGAAGGGAATCCAGAATCCAGACGAACAGATTAGCTGTGGACCCAGGGAGGGCAGCTTTTTACTCCTCTAAGAGGGAAAGACAAAATAAATTCATGATGGTGAGAAGCTGATTATGCACAGAAAGGGTCATCTGTTGGGCATGTGTGAGCGCCGGGTAGGAGGTGACAGTGATGTGGGACGCAGAAGAGGTGAAGAGGGCTTGAGTGGTGAAAGTCTGGAATAGCCATGGGAGGAAAGGAGAGATACCTGCCTAGAGCCTCCTGGGTACATTGTCTGGAAGTGTCCCAGGCCCAGCTGAGGTTGAAGACCGTGAATTTGTGGTAATAGCAACCCTGGTTGCGTGGCTTCCTCCAGCAATGCTGGGTAGCTGAGGATAGTATCTGGTGGGTGAGTGGGGCTATTAAATCAAGAGGAACCACACATGTCTACACATGTTCTAGTTCAGGTTGTTAAACACTTTCCAGTTGTAAATCAGAGAAGAGAATGAAGATACACATGAATGTCTGCACCCACATTTGTGCTGTGAAGTGTTACATTATGGTTTGGTTTTGGCTTAGAAATCAGCCAATAGATAATCTCAACTTTTCCTTTGGTTATTCAGTGTTGAAATTATTATTGATTTCAGTTTAGAGACTAAATGAGATCACAGACATGGATGGATAATGAAGGGTAAATTCAAAGGATAAAACAGAAAAGCCTGCTTTCTGCAAGTTAATTTGGGATGTGTTTGTATCTATGTGATTCTTTTATGGCGCAGAGCTTTGTAATTTACCCAGAACTCTGTGGCCAGATGAATCTTTGTAAAACACATCACTGCCCAGAAAACTTCAGTGGCTTTTGACTACCTGAAGTATTTGATCAAGTTATTTTAGTCTGATGATTTCAAGGCTGTCCATAATTTGGCCTTGAGCTATAATTTTTATTTATTCATGAAAAAGTTATATATATGTGTATTTTTTTAAAAGACAGAGTCTTACTGTCTTGCTCCAGGCTAGACTGCCATGACCTCAGCCTAGCTCACAGCAGCCTCAAACTCCTGAGCTTAAGCAATCCTCCTACCTCAGCCTCCCAAGTAGCTGGGACTAAAGGTGCCCACCGCAATGCCCAGCTAATTCTTTTCTTTTTTTAGTAGATCTAGGGTCTCACTTGTTCAGCCTCTTCTTGTTCAGGTCGGTCTCTAACTCCTGAGCTCTAGGGATCCTCCTGCCTCAGCCTTCTAGAGTGGTAGGCTTATCAGTGAAAGCCACCACGTCCAGCTGACCTGCTTTCCTATATTGTCCCACTGTTTCCTATGCTCAGAAAGTACAGCTTAGGGGTTAAAGGAACAGGCTTTGCATTTGTGTTTGAATCTAGCTTTTCAGATTATGACCTGTGTAATCTTAAGACATTTAATTCTTACAGTTCTACTTTTCACCTCAGTAACACTGGGATCGTAATATAGGCTGACAGGATGACGAAGAGTAAGTGAAATGATATAATATGCTTAGTACAATGCCTGGAGTGGATTTACAATAGTCTCAGAACTTTAATTAGTGCTTGGACACTCCTCTAAATACATTGTAAACTTATTTAATCCTTGTGACAACCCCCTGAAATGGGTAATATTATCCCAACCTTACAGATGAGAATACTGAAGACTAGGAAAGTTAATTAGCTTACCATAGTAAAAGCTAATAAAGGCTGGAATCATTTTTCAAACCCGGGGAGTCTGTCTTCAGAGGCAAGGCTTTTATACACTAAGCCATGTTTCCCTTCAGTGAAATTATGATTGTTCTTACTCACTGTTTCTTAAACATGTCATATATATATTTCTACCTCCTGGTTACTAGATCATAAACCACTATTCAAGTACAGTCCTGACTTCTTTCTATCTAAATGTTTTTCATTTTTAAAGACCATCTCAGTGTGTGCCCCTTCTACAAAACTTGCCATGATTTTTCAGTTACTAGTAATCCCTTTCCTGACTAAATCCTTACTGTATACATTGTTCAATTGACACTGTTTTGATAGCACATATATTGCTTTATGTTGTTATTTAATCTGGATGTGTTTTTTAACAAGGAAAAATGTGGGAAGTTAGGAACAATACATTGTTATCTTTTTCGCATTCTTAGTGCCGTTTAAGGGGAAGTGCTTCCAAATTCTCATCAGAGGGCCCAGATTCAAGTCCCCGTGCTGACATTTAATAATTCCAGTGACCTAAGACAAAGTCCTTGACCTACTTGAACTGTAAGGATTTCATTGTAAAACACAGTTAGAATCCATCTGTCTTAGAGAGTTGCTGGGAGATTAAATGAACACGTGAAAAAATTGTAAGGTTCTATTTAAAAGTTAGATGTTTTGTGCATAGCAAGCTCTTTGTAGTATATGTTGAGTTAGTCACTCTCCCACTCTGAGTGTCCATTTCACCTGCAAAGCAGAGACAAGTTAGGGGTGTAGGACACGTTGAAGGGATGCGGGCCGTTATGGAGCTCCGCTTTGGACCGAGGTGTAGCACCTCCAGGATAGAGGAGAAAGGTAACGGGAGATACGCTACAGACATGTGAGAAGATGCGGGAGGTTAGACAACGCAAACTCGCTGGCCGGTGCTTTTTGCTCAAGCTAAGCCCCGTCTGTGTCTTTAGTACATGAAGACGGACGAAAATTCCATCGATTCCTATTTTTGACAAATACCTCAGTGACTAGCATTTCTGAAGTTCCTCTCTTGGCTCCAGGGTAGGGCATTCTAGCCAATTGCTCTTCATAAAAGTTCAACTTGAACTTAAATTTGCTACCCCTGATAAAAGTCTGTCCAAAACTTCAAAGGACCGACACATAGCCCTTTAAGATTTCTCCAACCACACAGCCGTGGATTTCTAAACAATGTGTGAAAGTTTGGGTTCTTAGGCTTCCTGGTGTGAATTTGGCCAACTTTCACATAGTTTTCCCTTCCTCATAATTCTTCCAAAGTAAACCATCAGTGGCTCAATTCTTAGAGCTTATGACATGTGCTGATAATTTAGGTATCCGTCAACTTTTTGTAGCCCAGGTTTTCATACTCTAATCACCCTGTGCTCACAGGCTGTTTCCTTTTCTATCTTATTCTGAGGGCCAATCATTTTGTTTCACTTTGGGCAGCACTCAACTTGTACTCTGCTTAGAGTTTGTGCAGTCTTTCTTTCTTTCTTTCTTTCTTTCTTTCTTTCTTTCTTTCTTTCTTTCTTTCTTTCTTTCTTTCTTTTTCTCTTTCTCTCTCTCTCTCGCCTCCTTTCTTTCTTTCTTTCCTTCCTTCCTTCCTTCTTTTTTTTTTTTGCAGTTTTGGCTGGGGCTGGGTTTGAACCCACCACCTCTGGAATATGGGGCTGGTGACCTACTCCTTTGAACCACAGGCACTGCCCTTTCTTTCTTTCTCCCTCCCTCCCTCCCTCCCTCCCTTCCTTCCTTCCTTCCTTCCTTCCTGTCTTCATTCTCAGCCTTAACACCATAAACTACATGTAATGAGAATGTCGTGATTAAACAGAAAAGCCTTCAGTTGCTGAAGGAAGAGTTGGGGATGATGTGGTGAAGCAAAACTTTTGAGACAAAGTGACACAAAGCCACTTTGGAAGAAAGGAATTTTATGTTCTGGGGAGAGGGTCTTTGAGGTGGCACTTAGTTCAAAAAAAA